>NC_041022.1:24867253-25167253 GCF_900634625.1 Parambassis ranga | reverse complement strand
TAGGCTTGGTGCTATTCTAATTCGCAGGACAAGCTAACTGGCTCATACATTAAGCGAGGTTAAAGTAGGACCCAAACACAGTCAGATCAGATGACAAAAGTCGAACAAAAAGTGAGCCTTTAATAAATAAAGTACAAAAACATAAAGTACAAACTCAAGGAGTAAAAGAAATAAACAAACCAAACCCAAACACAGGGAATCCAAAGAGGAACTGGAGGACTGGAACACACCGAGAAACGCTGGAGCACAGGGGACATGATTTGGTGGAAAAACAGACAAACTGACACAGGTGGGACACATTAGGGCAGGGCAAGCAATCCTAATGGGCATAAAACACTAGGAGGTAAAACAAATGGAGCCAGGCAGACCCTCCTAGGTCGGGGCGAAAGACCACCAGAGACAAGGATTCAGACCCTTCCTGGTCCGGGAAGAAGAACACCAGAGATGAAGGTTCGGACCCTCCTGGAATTGATCCGCAGGACACCACCAGATGCCAAGACAGGGGATCCCAGGGACCAAGCCGGAGACTACCAGCAATGGATATTCAGGTCCTCCAGGGTCAGGGCTTAAGACCAGAGACTGGAACCCCTCTGGATCCGGTCCGGAGACGACCAGAGTAGATTTAGACCCTCCGGGGTCAGAACAGAACCCAGAGACAGGGACACTCCTGGGTCTGGACAGGAAACCAAGGACTGGGAACCCCCACGGTTGGAACAGGATACCAGAGACGAAGACCCCTGGGGTTGGAACAGTATAACAGAGACAGGGGACACCCCAGGGTCCAAGCTGGAAACTCCCAAAGACGAGAAGACTCCAGTCGGCTCTGCAGAAACCAACGGCCACTAGCAATCCTAAAGGAGGGAAAATACTACAAAGTAAAACATATGGGAAAACACAAAGGAACATGGACTTTCAAAATAAAACAGGAAAAACAAGAAATAACTTCAGACTTAGAAGGAAATCGGGAACAGAAATGAAAACAAACTATGAAATACAATTATACCAAAATAGACAGGACAGACAGAAACAGAAAACAAGAATAACAGAACACATGATCACAGGATCACAACATCATAGAACCTTTGTAGTATTGTCTTTTTTTGGCATTTAAAGGCAAGGCAGGTGTGTCCTGTAAATAGTCTGCCACAACTTGAAGAAGAAGTGAAAAAAGAAGTGTAGAATGCTTAAATTATAGACAGGATCTTATCATCTGGGATGCTGTTTCTTTCCAAAAAGTTGTAAAATGTACTGTTAATAAATCATTAATCTCTCTTCTTCCAAGTAATTTAAAAGTTATTCTCCTAACATACTTTCCTAGATGCTCATGAAACAAGTATAAAGTGCATATAGTGTTAAGAATGTCTACAATTATTGAACCCTGCTAATCCAGACTCAACATCTTCCTTCCTGCCAGCTGAGAAACAAGCTGAACCAGGATCAAAGTGCCAGACTGCAGCAACAGAGGGACAATCTAAACAAGAGGAACCTGGAGGTGGCTGCCATGGACCGACGGCTGGCTGAGCTTCGACAGCGGCTCTGGAAGAAGAAGGCTGCCTTGCAGCAAAAAGAGAACCTGCCGGTCAGTCTATAGCAGTGTTTCCCAGCCTGTATGCCGCAGTGGCACATCAGTGTGCCGTTAGAGATCATCAGGTGTGCCGTGGGAAATTATTCAATTTCACTTAACTTAATTGAAATAAATATTGTTTATTTACTGTAAATTATTTGCCTTTGTTCATCTGGATGGCAATGGAGGCAAAAAAAGAGGAAAGTGCAGTTGGTGCCGTCAGGTGTCAAGTGCCATCAGGATGTTGTTGTTTTCTCTATGGCCCATGTCCAGTACATGGCAGTCTTCTTTGAGGCAATTTGACATACCATTGAACACCAATGAAGGAACTTTAACATTCCTAATGTCTGTTCCCTCCAGGTGGCTTCGGAAGGCGGACCTCCACAGCACAGTGTGGGCTCTAGAGTGGCAGCAGTGGGGCCGTACATCCAGTCAACTTTATCTAAGGGTCCTCCAGTGCCAGCCCGCCAGGAGATTCTGGTGAAGCCAGCATACCCGGACGGCACCGCCACCCTGCCGATGCCTGATTCGTCCCTAAAGCCACCACCTCTACCTGCTAAGCCAGCCTCAGGTACGTTCTGGACTATTGGACCACAGTAGAACCTTCATTACACTGAAGTAAAAATGGTCCCTATATTGCAATGAACATTGTTGTCGTCACTCCATACAGGTTTCAACACCTCAAAAATCAAAAAACTCTCTGACTGGGGCCACTCGTTTTCTGATTCCAGTGGAGGTTACAGCCATGCCTCTACCCTGCCTCGCATGTTCAGCCTCAGCTGCCACAACTCAGGTCAGTTGGCACTAATATAAGCTTATTTATGTGACTGGCAAAAATATCAATGACCGGACACAAACTAGGGGCCAGGTGTGTGAATTTATCTTTTGTGCATTTATTTAAGAATAAGTAAATAAATAAATAAATATAACTAAACCAACATGGGACAGTATCCCAGTCCCAGTAAAATAAGGAAAACAACCACAAAAGAAATACGGTAGGGGGGCTGATTACAGAAAACAACACAACAATATACTGTCTTTTAACTGAAACCATATACTAAACTGTTTTAACCAGAAACTGTTTTACCACCTGGTTTATGATAAGTATGAAGTCTGTTATTTGTACATAGAACTCCCACAGAGCATATTTTCTCTGCTGTAGGTGGTGAAACAGAGCAGAGGGGCCACTCTGGGTCAGACATCCCACCTCCTGTCCCCTCACGATCCAGTCACACTACTGAGAACCTGCTCAGGGACAATCAGGTATCAGTGGATGTTTGTGTGATGATTTTATTGTCTCATTTTTAGTCAAAGTTGGCTAATTTTCACTGCAATGCAACTACAACACTTTAGTTATGTCACCCATCTCTTCTGTTTTCATATTTGTGTCACTTTTAGGCCTCAGGTCTGTCAAAGATGGTGGCACCACCTCCAGTTCCCAGTAAGCCTAAACCATTCACCTCATCTGGCCAACCAACATTCTCAAAGCCCTGCTACAGTACCGGGACCTTCCCTGGTAAAGTAAAGCCAGTTGGGGGCCACCTCGGGGCTCCAGGAATCCTCTCCAGCCACAGCAACACTCTCCCTCTGCCCAACAAACAAGAGACTCCGCCGGCTGCCGCTGTTCGGCCCTACACCCCCGACCTCTCGGACACCCCCCCTGCCGTGCTGAAGAAGCCTCAGACTCTGGCAGCATCCTCAATCTACTCCATGTACACCCAGCACGCTACCCCTGGAAAGGGCTACCAGATGAGTGGCGGAGGCACTCTGCCCCGGAGCCAGCGAGGTGATGCCCTGATTCACTGCCACACCATTAATCCTGCTGTTACTATTGAAGTTACTGAAATGATTCATTCTGTACAAATATGTTTTACAAATGTTTCTTTTCCTTCTCAGTGTATGGAAAACCAGTCCCCTCATCCAGTGGGGTTCAGCCCTCTGTTGGCTCAGAAAACATTGCCTTCAGTTCTGGGCTTTGCATATCTGATACGAACAAAGCGTGCAACAGTTGCCCTGGTAGCAGCGAAAATGTTGGAGGAGACCCAGCAGAACGTGCCCCCCCTCGACCGCTCAGCCCTACCAAGCTCCTCCCGTTTGTGTCCAACATTCATAGGAATCCCAGTGACGTTGACCTGGAAGCCCTGCGGCGGCGGCTGCACCATGCCCCGCGGCCCCTGAAGAAACGCAATTCCATCACAGAGCCTGAAGGCCCGGCTGGGCCCAACATCCAGAAGCTGCTCTACCAGAAAACCACTCTGGCTGCCATGGAGACTATACCCATGGAGACAGTGGGTCCAGCAGGGATGTATATTCAGACCACAATCAATGAGGACAGAACAGGTGGTACAGATGTAACATCCGGGGTGGAGGACAAGAGCAGACCTTGCTTTGATCAGCCTCAAGCTGAGAACCCTGAGGACAGCCTCACCCCACCCCCAGTGCCCCCTCGCTCACCCATTCCTGACCCTGCTTCCTGCCGCTCGCTGCCACCTCCATTGGAGGATAGGGAAGAGGAGGAGGAGGAAGAAGAAGAGGAGGAGGAGGATGTTGGTCCATCCAGCTCAGTCCAACAGGACTACTTTCAGGAGGATTTCCCCCCTTATCCACCCCCACCTTACCCCAACTGTGGAGAGGTGGAGCAAGGGGATGATGCTGTCAACCTGCAGCCACCGGAGGTCACAGGGCAGGTCACAGTGCTGCCGGTGAGTGTGGCATTATACCACATTATTATGTTACTGATAGAAATGTGCTTATTTCTTCACTGTCCATTTTTAAGGGTAAGCGGTCAATCCTCCGTAAAGCACACTCTGAACGGATCAACCACAGTATGAGGGTGAAGTTCAACCCTCTAGCCTTGCTTCTGGACTCATCTTTGGAGGGCGAGTATGACCTTGTCCAGAGGGTCATCTATGATGTGAGTCTTAGATCCATCACTGCTATTAGAAAATAACTTTTTTTATTTATTTATTTGTCAAACAAATGATCACATCTCCAACTTGCAGGTGGATGACCCCAGTATGCCAAATGATGAGGGCATCACTGCGTTGCACAATGCGGTCTGTGCCGGCCACACTGAGATCGTCAAGTTTTTGGTTCAGTTTGGTGTCAACGTCAACGCTGCTGACAGTGATGGCTGGTAAGTGCAGAACAGTTCAGACACCTGTAAGTCAATGTAAGACAACCTGTAGAGTTGTAAACATCCACACTCTCTTCTTCCTTCTCATCTCCAGGACTCCCCTTCACTGCGCTGCCTCCTGCAACAATGTTCAGGTCTGTAAGTTCCTGGTGGAATCTGGAGCTGCTGTGTTCGCCACCACGTACAGTGACATGCAGACAGCTGCTGACAAATGTGAGGAAATGGAGGAAGGCTATGCCCAGTGCTCCCAGTTCCTCTATGGTAAGATCAAATTAACAGTGTATATAGTGCAACTTACAGTTCCACATTTCAATGACAAAGGTTCCCACAACACTGAAGGGGATTTATTCAACAAAAACTGACAAAACAAGGCAGGCTTATTGTCACTAAAAATTTCACTTGCATTTGACATTGTGTCCCTACTGTTCAGGAGCTCTTAGTCAGATTTAAATGTTTGTCAAAAATTAAAATAGATTATTTGGGTCTTTTTTAGGCGTCCAGGAGAAGATGGGTGTGATGAACCGTGGTGTTGTGTATGCACTGTGGGACTATGAGCCTCAGAATGACGATGAGCTCGGCTTCACCGAGGGCGACTGCATGACAGTGCTGAAACGGGAAGACGAGGTGGAGACAGAGTGGTGGTGGGCACGATGTGGTGACCATGAGGGGTACATCCCCCGCAACCTGCTGGGGGTGAGCTGATCATCTCCACCTTATCCAGTCATTTGAGGTCCTCAACTGGAAATTGCACCTTCAACCCTGCCAATATCAATCTGCTGTTCCTAAATCTCATCAGGGTTTAAAAGCAGTTTTAAGCTTCCTGTTACTCAAGAGTCTTATATAAGAAGCATCAGTGTGTCGTGTCATCTTAATGGTGTTTTAATAAGAAATCTTCCCTTCATTCCCAGCTGTATCTGAGGATCAAGCCGCGGCAGAGGAGCCTGGCATAACCAGACAACGGTTTGGTTTCCAACCTCAGCGCAAAGAATGTAACAAAGAACTGCAGGAGAGACAGAATGCATAATGGTTCACCAGTTCAGCAGGTGGTACATGCAGCAATGAGTGAAGCCTCAGAAGAGACAGAATGTTCTTTTTATTCTTTTATCTTATGTATCAGAAATAGTTGACATAAAAACAGACACTGGAGGGGAAAAATATCAGCAGCTGTCGAACTGTGCCTAAACCACCAGGCCACTGCAATCCCAGGTTTTTGATGGTGTTCACCAAATGTATCACCAAAGTCACACAATTAGAGCATTTAACCAAATTTGCAATGTTTCTTAAAATTCTACCAGCCTGTAATTTTTGTGTACTTGTACTTGTACATTTATGGTGCAGAAGAGAATTGAGGCCACCAAAAGTATTTAGGATGAGGTGAGAATTCTGACGTTGATGTTTTACAGTGGCCCTAATGCTCTTCTGTTGAATGGAGACCCAGCAGCCTGAAATGATAATTTTCATTAATAGTGGTCCTTTAAACCCATACAGAATATACTGTATGTATAACAACTATTTTTTTTTTTTGCTTGTTTTAAGAAATGTTTGTTATTTTTACTTCTCTGTTTAGATCTCTGCTCTGCTTCACCACAGTTTGTTTTTTATATTTAACAAGTAAAGGCTCAAACAGGCTTTAATTTTACAGTGTGCTCACAGATTTCAAAGATGAAGAAGAAAAGTCAAAATTTAAAAGCTTAAAAACAAAGAGTTCTTGCTGTACAAACAGAAATCTCGCCCTAATCTTGGACTACTCACTTATTTCGATACAGGATTAGGGCCAGGGTCAAAGTTTCACTTTTTTTCTTTAATCTTAGGATCACATGCTTACTTTATATTCAGAAATCTGACCTAATAATCTAGTAATTATTACTACAGAAGAGGATTATTGTCCAGAGAAAAATATTCTTTTGTTTTTTTTCATGTTTACAAACTTTTCCTGCATTTTGCAAATTCTTCAGGTTAGGATTAGGCCAACTGCAAATGAAAATTAATTGAATGAATGAATTATTGGTTAATAGCAGAAGAATTCTTTTCGTTAATCCCAGAATTCTGAAGACAACTTTAAAACGAGGCCCTAATGCTGTTATATAAGAATTCTAAGATTAAAGTTTCTCTGCTGAACTGTGTACATCAGAACGCTGAGGAAAAGTTTTAAAAAAACGTTTTTAGTGATCGAAACTTTTGTTCACAATAAGCACTCATAATGATCATATTATCATAAAACCTTTTTTTTTAATACCATATCAGCCTGTTCTGTGGTGAAACTAAGAATGTACTCATACAGATACAAGAAAAAAAATCTGCTTCTTGTCTTGGTGCTAAGCTACAGTATGGCAGACCTAATGGTGATACTCATCCTCCAACCCTCTTGACTGTGGTGAAGTCTTATTTTCAAAATAAAATAATAATGCATTCATGTGTACTGTTTCACTGTAATTATATTTATTAGCAAGAGGGACGGTCAGGAAAAACAAACTGATAAATCCACTCTTACATGGTAGCATTGGTGTGAAGCTCTCCAACACACATGCAAGATATAAAGTGCAAATTCAACAGTAACTCCATATGAAGCAGTTTCAGATGCTGTACAGAATCATGTAAGGTACATTCAATATATAGCTTTACAATTGCACAGAACTTCAAAGTCAACAACACTTCACCAGATACAAGTGTTTATTCAATGAAAGGATTAAAGTTTTTTTTGTCAGTCAGAGCATGAAGGTTATGTTTAGTTGCAAAAGCTGCCTGGTATCTCAAACTTTGTATCCATACAAACATGAACACTCATATCACACTGGAAACCAAGAATCAAACATCTCAGTGTCCGTCATAAATGCAGGTATTAAATATGCAGAAATCTACTGCCAAAGTCAACACACTGAATGTAAGGCTGTATAGAGTAGAAAACCACAAAACATGATGTCTTTTGGAGAGGGAAAAACCTCAAATAACATGTTTGGGTAATATATTATATAATTATAAATATCAATAGGTTATTATTACCAATCTGAATAGGTAAATGTAATACTTGTCCATTTGGACAGTAATTGTTGTTATTTTGTACTGTATGTGACCTGGGAAAAATATCCATTTCATGTATGTGATGATTCAGACTGAGAGAAAGAATTCATCAGAATGACTTGGATAAAGTGCAAAAATGGAGACTGTGGTATAAAAAAAAAAAAAATAATTCTAATGAATAATTCTAAATTGTTCCTGTCAAGAGTGTACCCTGCCTCTCACCCACTGACAGCTGGGATAGGATGGATTCTAAATCATTTTATGTGTGTGGAGCCAGACAGGAATCATTTTCTCACATTGTGGACAAATCAGTAATGTGTGATTTTAAATTTATGCTGAGGGATATATGTTTATCAGGCTTGATATGAAGGATAATGTTCTACTTCTACAGCTATTCTATGGCGTGTTTTGTTGCATTGGCTTCAATTCACCAAAATGACTCCATGCTGCTCCATGAAAATGAAGGCTGGTGGGCCGAAAGTCCCCTCAGACTTTACACTCAGAATCTGTCTAAAAACATCCTCGCTCATCATGTTGTTGTGAGAACTGAGGGGTCCAGGATTCCACCTTCTCTCTTCATCATAAGCACTAGGCTGCTTTTAAACCATTCCTCAAATCCCCCCAAATAATCCTGACATCCTCTCATGACATTTGCACTGATAGAAACGGAGCCTCAATCATCAATCTGTAGCATAAACATTGGATTAGCAGCCCAGGCTTTAGAATGCCAAGCCCATCCAGCTTTAACTCAAACAAACATCAGATGGGAGGAAGATGATGATGGACTTCCTGACATCACTGCAGCAGGGATTGAGGAAAGAAATCTAGATCCAGGTCAGGTGGATTAATACACCATCGTAGGACAGAAGGGTAAACCCGATCAAACGTCAAAGAGGTGAAGGTGTGAGAACTCATGGAGTTCTCACAAAGTTTAACTTCTGTCAGTCTTGCGATGAAGTCTTTAATGCTCTTGCTGGTTCTGGTCGTGGTTCTGGCTCTGGTTTTGGTTCTGGTCATGGTTCTGAGAGGGCGGCAGAAGACGGGTGACATGGCCGATGCCTTTGGTGACTCCCTCCCTAAAGAGCAGCTTAGCGCCCAGACGCAGATACTCAGGGTGTTTGATGAAGTGGAAACGAACGACGGCCCTCTCACCTGTACGCAGCTCATCCTGCAGCAGCATGGAGACAACGTTAAACAGTGTGGTTACACACTGTGTGATGTGTTGTGCAATTTATTTTACACACTCACCTTTCCATGAAGGCACTCCACGGTGGCTGTTTGCCTGACGTTGCCGACATGTATGGTGACCTGTGACCCTCGGCGGAAAGTCTTAGCGTGGAAGAGCAGGACAATAGCAGCTTCAAACTGACAGCAGATGGTGGGGTTCATCTTGGGACTGACCATCACCATGCCCTGAGAAGACAAATCAGATGTCATGTTACCCAAGTGTCAGTTTCCTCATATTTGCTTTAATAATTCTTGATGTGGGAACCATGGCTACCTCACATAACCTAGAGTGCTGTAAAAATTAAGATTAAGATAAAGAGTTACTTCATTAATCCCCATAGGGAAATTAAGGTGTAGTACCAGCAGCATACATCAAAAACAATCAAAGAACAATAAATACAACACATACAGGAAAAACTCTTACATACATACACACACATAGCAGTAGCCATCTGAACATAAATACACAGTTAATGTAACTGAGATGATGCTTTAGTTTGTTTTAATCCACGAGACAAGGGGAGCATCACCTGCATCTTCTCTAACTTAGTCCTCAACAGTCTCGGCTGATTGGTGTTGAATGCAGAAGAGAAGTCGAGGAACATGACCGCACTGTGGTGTTCAGTTTGTCCAGGGAGGAGTAAGCCCTCTGCAGCAGGTATATCACTGCATCATCAACCCCAACCTTGGGCTGATATGCAAACTGCAGTGGGTCTTGGAAGGGGCTCACCAGGGGTCTGAGGTGAGACAGCACCAGCCGCTCCATGACCTTCATGACATGGGAGGTCAGTGCTATTGGCCTGTAGTCATTCAGTGCCACAGGATGGTTCTTCTTTGGCACTGGGGCCAGGCAGGATGTCTTCCATAGCACTGGAATCCTGTGAAGGTTCTGGTTGAACAGGTGCTGCAGTACTCCACACAGCTGGCAGGAACACTTCTTCAGCACCTGTAGACTGATGCCATCAGGCCCTTCCCCTGTGGTTGAGCCTCCCCAGCTCTCTCCTCACCTGGCTGGATGTAATGGTTATTCCTGTCTGGGGGGTGGGGGACGTGGTGGAGTCTGTGTTTGGTGTCAGCAAGGGGGAGGGGAAGGAAGGTGGCAGAGGTGTTAGGGGCCCTGGGTGGTGTAAAGAAGTGGGACAGCTGGGGGAGGGGGAGCTGGAATCAAACCTCTTAAAAAACTAGTTCAACTCATTAGCGTGATCCACATTTCAGCTGCACATCGTCCTTTCCTCTGGAAGCCAGTGATCACTTTATCCCACTCCACACGCCCCTGGTCTGGTTCCTCTCCAGTCTCTCCTCCTGCTTCCTCCTGTAGGCCTCCTAACACTCCATTTACTACTTCCAGCAGGTACACGGTCATTTCTGCCTCAACCTTTTGCTCATTAGTGAGTGTGGCTGCTCTCTTCCCAAGAGGGCATGGAACATGGGTCGATCTGTTCCACTACCCTCTTCAGCCCAGCCACCTGTTCCCAGTCAAACTCTAGCCATGAATCTAATAAAACACCTGCAATGTTTCAGACATCTTAACTTTAGATGACCTCTGACCTTGCGCAGCAGTGAGCGGTCAAAGTTCCCTAGAGCCAGTGTGGCAGCCTGTCCAGCCCTTAGCACCCTGCAGGCTGAGCGGTTCCTCTGGATGCTGCCCACCTTCAGACGCAGGAAGCGGCCCTCATCAGTCGGCCCGACCACCAGCCGCTCACCCTCCCTGCACACTCCGCTGAAACACATACAACATGTCAGGCCTGACTGGACACTTTTCAGCACCAGTAGCATGATGTAGCCATAAATCAATGACCATCTTCTTACCTGTACAGAGTCCCTCCAACCACAGTCCCAACATCTGGAACTGAGTAGATCTCATCCACCTGTACACATAAGATGAATGACATGGATCTTTGCTCATCCAAACTCCTGAAACATGTCATGTAATGTACAAATGAACAAATATTGAAAACCATTTGTATGATTTATATGTTTTGATATAGTATGATATATTGGAGCAATGTAAACCATATACAATACATACAATATAATACAATAACATATTTTTAACATAGGGGTGGGAATCTAATCAATACCTCATGATTCAATTAGATTATGATTCAAGGGCCAATGATTTGATTATTAATCAATTATTGATGCATCATGATGCAGCTTGAATTAATGCATCTTTTGATTCAAGCTGCGATTAAGCAACATATTTTCCCTCACTGAGTTATTACTAATCACTGGCACTTGCTATGAATAACAGAGAAAAAAGAGATACATTTATTTCTTTTATTAAACTTATAGAAGACATGTACATAATGTTACAATCATACTGAATGTCTTAGCCTATTCAGACAAAAAAAGTACTGTACCAAAACAGGACTGCATTTCAAAGATCTAATTCTTTGTTAGTAATAATAGTGCTTTCAGATTTCAGTTGTAATGTGTACACATAACCAGTTATGGGGAACTAGTCATTTTGATAACTGCGTGTCATGGGGCAGGCTGTGGGCATCAAGAGAAGAGAGAGGCTGCTGAATGGATGATAGAAAAGGCAATAAAAAATAAGTGTTCCCCACTTTTACTGTTAGTGTTGTCTATGGCCGAATGGCGATGCATCGAAGAATCTTTTTTTCTCCCACCATTAATTCAACAACTCAAAGTAACAGTTGTATTTGTACATGTATTTAAAATATTTATAAAGTGGTTGTTATAAGTTGCAAAAATGTATTAAGTAAACAAGCTTAAAATTGTGGTCACATTGAACTACAAGTTCCAAATTCAAATTTTTTTTATATTGCAACTTCTTAAATCCTCCTAAAGTTCCCAGAAGAGAAGAAAGGGCCCTGCCTATCGTGCCCTATGCACCGTGACACTGAGTCCGTCTTCATCTTGATGATATTTAATATTTAAACATGAGATATAACACTGATGAAAACATGTAAACTGACTGTCCAGGGATGGAACGTGTCAGGTGTAGGGTCAACAAAAACTGTGGCCACCTCCTACCCCCGTGCAGGTGAGTGAGTGCCCCTTTTAAAATTCCGTCTGTCACCATCTACACCCACGTGACACAAATATTCCCCTTCACAATGGAAACCAGACCTAACAAGTCGACAAACGACTCACTAGTACAAGATCGCAATATATGGCTCCTACATTTTATATATGACCCTTTACAGAGCCAGCGGCTTCAGAAGATGAATAGATAGATGGATATGGTTTGTCATATTTTACATGTCCACATTTCTACATACACATTTGTGTATAGGGTACAGGTGATTATTTTCTTGTGCAGATTCTTAAATAACAGCTGAGGCTGCACTAGGAACCTAAATCACCTGTAGCTGAGCTTTCAGCTTGTGATCTGCCCTGCAGAGAGGTCCTGTGTGTGTGTGTGTGTACCTGGAACTCTGTAAGCTGCTGCATCAGCTCCTCCTGCTCCTTGCTGTTGCTCAGTGGAGGTAGGATGTTCAGGAAAACCTTCAGAAGGTCTAGACTCTCTCCAGACACACTAGAGAGGGTGAAGATGGGCGTGATGCTGCACACACACACACACACACACAGAGATCATCTGTTCATATAGTATACATAGCAGATACTTTGGTAGTAATTTTACAACCCATCATACAGCTTTAGTGACTTTGTGTGGTAATAATAAAATCATTATTTGGCTTTATTCAGATTTCAGCTTCCTCAACAATTCTTCAGAAATTAATTTCTATTAAAAGATGTATTGGGACCATTCTTACCAAGCAGACTGGGTGAACTGCTGTGCAGCAGTCACAGCATCATCAGGATTAGACACCACCATAGGCACCTTGTTACAGCCCGGCTGCTTCAGGACTCGCTCCAGCTGACGGAGTGTTCGCTCCACCGTGCCGCGGGAGCACAAGTCCACTTTACTGACTACAATGAAGATGGGAACTTTCAGCGCCATGGCCAGGCCTAGGTGCTCCCGAGTTGTGCCAGCTGGAGCAGAGAAGAGGAGGAATTTTCCATCTTCAACCACAGCACTTCAAATTCTAAAGTAAACCTTCCCCAGCCTCAAAGTAACACAAGAGTGCCACCGTGAGGTCAAACCGGAAATTACTACCCTCCAGTAGACTAATATATTTTTGTTACACTATTAATCACTTGTCACTTATCAGAATTCATTGTGATGTGTTTGACTGCAGCTCACCGATGCCCGTGTTGGCGCTCACCACCAGCATAGCGAAGTCCGGGCAGTAGCTGGTGAGGCCGAAAATAGTGGTCTTTAAGTACTTGTGGTGTCCCGCCAGGTCAATAAAAGTGATCATCTTGGAGGAGCTTTCACAGATCTCCTCAGCTGTCCTAGACTCGCTGTAGTTCACGACCTGCACGACACGTGTACACATGCATGACTGAGGCACTGATGCCAGATGCGACTGAAGCTATAATCCACTGTTTCATAGTGTAGTGAGAAGTGTCACTGTGATCACCTCTCCTTTGCTGTTGAAGCCCAGGATCTCGAAGCTGATGCTGGAGGTGCGTCCGGTCTGGATCTCATGCAGGTGCCTGAACAGATTAAGCCGAGCTCTGCCTCGCCCGTTGTCCAGCTCGCCCTGTGTGAGGACACCCAGGAGGGTTGACTTTCCAGAGTCCACGTTCCCCAGCACTGCCACCCGCAGGTCCAGGAACTGTAGCAGTCCAGAGCAGAGGGTTTAAATAAGTTCAGAGTTTAAGTAAAGATAAGAAGCATCACAACTGTAGATTTAACACATCAATAAAAGAGGATTGTGGATGACTGACTCACCTGCTGATCATCAGGAACTTTTCGAACAAGCACTTCTGCGATTTTACGGGTGTTTCTGTCTAAGTCATAGTCCACCTCCCTCTCTCGAAGGAGAGTAATGTCAGCTCCAACTCTGAAGAACAGGAAAGAAAAAAGAGCCTGATCAAAAGTGTTAAAGAACACCAATTATTTTTGTTGAATTACAGGGAGATCAAATTAGTCTAAGGTCATATTGTACTGCAGAAACAGAATCAAACCAGCCTTAAATGCCCGTATGAGGTGACCTACTTCTCTGCCATCCTCTTCAATGTCTTGAGGGAGGCCTTCATGTCAGCCTCTGTCAGGCCAACAAGCAGGCCGTTGTCCTCCACTCCGATCTGATAAACGGCCTCACCACGGCCCTCCTGCAGACGCCACTTCAGTTGCGTGGCCAGATGCTCAAAGCGATACTGGGTGGGGTTGACCAGCTTCAGCTGCAACAGGAGGACAGTTTAACAAAATAATATAAACTACTGTTAAAAAATATGGCGTCACAATTTTAAAAACAACAACAACAAGATAACAGAGTATCCAGACATGCAGTCTAGACATTGTTAATGTGGTAAAAGACTTCTGTTTTTTAATGGAATATCTATACAGGTGTTCAGAGGCCCATTTCCAGCAGCCATCTCTCCTGTGTTGGTACACTGTGTTAGCTAATGTGTAAAAAGGCTAACTGATGATTAGAAACCCTTGTACAATCATGTTAGCACAGCTGAAAAACTGTTGTCCTGATCAGAGAAGCTATAAAACTGGTTAGGGTGTCCCCAAACTTTTGGACGGCAGTGTGTATAGAAACAAAATGTGAAACACTGTGTGTGTGTGTTTGTAGTGCCCCCCCAACACACAGAGACCTGCTGTGATGTAGTTGTTGATTTTTTTCCGTGTGTTTTGTGTTAACCTTCTACATTCATAATCCATTTCCTTATTATTAGCCTGCCAGCTTAAAGAACACACCTTTGTTTTCGAACCATCTGGAAGGTTTTGTGTTGTCACTTGCAAAGTCTTGAACAAAAAACCTTCTGCTGGGCCCATCAAGTTTAAGTTTTAAAATAATTAACAACATATAGAATACAGTTTAACACATTTTCAATTAGCAATAAAACATTGGTATAAAGTTCTCATAGGTACATGACATATACTCAACTAAAGCAGGTAATGTCTTACTTTGTATTCTATGTTTCCTTCTTCAGCCTGCAAACCCACACAGAGGACAGATGAGGTTATTGATCATCAACAAGTGGAAAACACCGACAGGTCCAGCCTCTGAAGCTCATCAGGGTCCACTGGAATCCCACTATTATATAAAAGCTTTAACTCTTACAAAGGTTGGAACATAAAATACTCACGAAAACAGCAAAGCTATTACAGCATATGCCGATTTGTTAATTAGTTGTTACTATTACAAAAAGCCTTATGGGTCGAGGCTTGTGCCCTCTCTATCTTCAGTGTGTTATTGTTAGCAGTCAGATATATGAGTTGAGTTTGGCGTGACATGTTTGAAGCATGATGTCCCCCTTAGCTCATTCTAGCTCAAAGCTAGTGTCCTCATAGGTCACGGTTATGTCTCTATAAGTATGTTATAAACAAAGTACAGCAGGGATTAGCCTGCGCTCAGGTCTGGTTTGGTGCACCACACTAGCTAGCTAGGTTAGCGAGCTCGATGTCCCGTTAATCCCCGGGCTAAGGGAGGGTAGCTACCTCCGGTGGTAAATACGGTGGCGGCGTTTTGTTGTTCCTGTTCCTTTTATTCCTTCTTCTCCTGCCCCGTTTGCCTTTTTTCGTTCGCGACTTTTTCGACATTTTCTTCCCATTATTGCCGGAGCCGGAGCCCGGTCCGTGTCTGCTGTGTCCAGGCGACACTGCACCACTTTCGGACAAATCCACCATTGGTGAGCTCAGTACGTCAGCGGCAGCTGGAAACTGGAGAGTCCTGCTAGTAGTCTGAATTCACGGCAACGATACACGGTGTAGTGATGGCAACACGGACACCATCCTTCACAACATCACACATCTAAAAACACACGGACGGCCTGAGCAGACCTGCAGCGGGATGCTCTCTCCTCAGCATCACACTGTCAAGGTGGTTTTATTGGTTATCAGCAAACTTCCGGGTGGACCTTTCAAAATAGTTTACCAGCAACGTCTGTGAAAATAGGAAACAAATGTTTTTTTTTTTTTTCAAAATAAACGATTATATGAGAGCTGAAACGTGTAAAACATAAATACATAAATACAATCAATAATAATTTATCAGCCTTTTTAAGCAGCTTGCCACAGAAATGAGCACAAAAAAACACGCACTAAAGACTTTATTGTGATCTGAAATATTTTTCTGATATACTGCTTTCGTTCTATGAATTCTGATACATTTGATTTGTAGATTACAAGGTTTGTGCATTGTTTTTCCTCACAGCTAACCTGTGTCAGGGTGTTTGTGCACAACAGCCACCAGCGCAGTGCTTTCAATAGTAATTCCGCATTTTATTTTGAAGTCTTTAACCGGAATTAAAACGGACTCCTGCGCCGCTACCTTGATGCTGAAGTGTAGGTTAGTGGACAAAAACTTCTCCAGTCATGTATTTTCTCCACACGATGACCATATGTTTAAGACGGGAGTTAGAGGTCTAAATGTCTGCATAAGGGTGCTGAGATACCCGGCGGCTCAAGTTACCGGTCGGCTTTAAATTTATAGCCATTGTTAGCCCACGGATGCTAACCTCAGCTAGCCTGAAGCTACCATAGTTTGCTAGCTACCAATTCGCCACAGTCAGAGCTCCTGCTGGTTCTCGTGTTTGTGGGTTTTTCTTCTTAGTGTTTGCTCGCCAACACCGCAAATGATGTGGAAGGCAACGCTACTAGCGTTCGGGATTTTGTTGTTGGCCTGGTTCTTTGGGAACTTTGTTCTAGGTTGGTTTCAACAAAACAACGTAAAACCCCAAACGCAGCACAGCGACCATCCGAGCAGAGCTACAGACCAGGACCAGAGCTGCTTCTGCCATGTAAGTATCCCCAGGTACTGCGCATTGCATTGTTTTTTATTTAGGGTGTCTGGTTACAGCTTGAAACGTGGTAACTCAATACAACAATAGTTGCCATTCAGGAAATCTTCTAGCACTTTCTGCTGTCATCTTAATTTGACGTCACCGTGTGTAATTGTGATGCTAGCTAGCAACACTCCATTACTCCTCCGTGTATCGACACTAACATTTATAAAACACGTCACCCTGTGCTGTCTAATATTAACAGACTGCCCTGTTCAGCCAGTTTTTTCGTTGTTAGAATCCCTTTTTTGCCACTGTTTACTTTCTGTTTGGAAATGTTCAAACTTATTCCCACTATGTTACGTACATATTTTACGATATTACATGGCGGTCACATTATTTTTCTTACTAAAAGCGGTATAACACCGTTTCTGTAACCATTGCAGTCCCCCAATAAAAAGCCTGTTGCCATTTTTAAGTTTTACGGTGACAACGCTGACAAATGTAATCGATAATTATCCAAAAGAACACGTCTCGCACTCAGACGAAGCATGAGATTTCAAGCCAAACTTATGTTATTTCAATTACTGAGTATAAAGCGTGGTGGAGTCTGGTTGGTTGTGGCAGAGCTTCCGCCTCACTCCTTCTTAGGGAGTTGTGGTCATTTGCGCCGTAGCTAACAAGGCTCCAAGCGGCCTGGAATGCTCAAAGAACTACAAACTGGGGAGGGGGCGTGGCCTGTTTGACAGCTGGTTGTTTGGAGGCGGAGCCCCGGGCGCAGGACTTAAGGTCTGTAATGACAGCTCAGCCCAGAGAGCTGCTGCGGCATATGGACAAGTTTACCGAGCGGACTTTTCTTCTAAAGGGGGCAAAAGAGTGACGTTTACGAAGAGCAGCAGGATGCGGAGGGGAATTTGGAACTTCCTGCCTTTTCTTGCACTAAGTGGATTCTTGCATTCAGAGGTCAGCTGTGCTTTTGCTTTATGTGACAGTGTGCGTGAATGTCTTACTTCCTGGAAAGCAATATATTATGTGGTTAAGATTAAAAAGGTCATTTAAAATAAGTTTGAGTTTTGTACTCATTGCCACATAAGCTCACACAACAAGCTGGCTCCATATGCTTGGTGACATCACGATCTGATACTTGAAATGTGGCCGTGCTTGTATAAAAAAAGCATCTGTTAAGGTGATAAAAGCTAGTGTTATATTTACAGGCATTCCTGGTCAATCAAATGGTGTTTGTTAGCACTAACTGTACAGCTGACAATTGTGTCCAAATGCACTGTTACAGTCTCTGTTCATCACATGTTGAAATGTGTTTGCTTTAGTCATTTCTCTAACACTAAACTGAAGGTGGTGTAACTATGTTTTTCCTCAAAGTGTTGTAGGGACAGATACATTATTGGAACAATTAAACAACAGACCAGTGGTATTTCTTCAGTTTTTATTGCTCCAATTACCAGGGAGCTATTTAAACATAAAACTGTAAGTGCACACAATTTAGCAATGGGCTGAAGTCATGTAAAGTACTCTGATTACTAAGTACTTGTTTGTTTGCATAATGGAAATTAAAGTAAAAAAAATAGGAACTGTAGACACTGTGAGTGTATACAGGTGATAAAATGCAGATGGTATTGCGTAGTACTTCTAAAAGTATTGCATTATAATGTGTTCTTTCAAGACAAAATTCAATATAATCATTGTTCTCAAATGCACATTTGAATTGTACACTTCAAACATTGTGTTTAATTAGCTTGTCAGCTTGTGTTCAGATTCTGTGTGACCTGTATGTGTTCAGGTAACAGCATGTGATGCGGTGTTTTCATCATGGTGTGGATGTATTATGTATGAAAGTACAGGCAGGAGGTGGTTTGTCTGTCTGTTGGTCTCCCGCTGTTTCTGCTTGCTCAGGGGTTCAGGCTCTGGGTTTCTGTAAAAGGTGCCATATAAATAAAATTGAATTGAATTAGAGCAGGGCATGTGGAGTGTGTGAGTCAACATGGTGCGGTTCAACGGTTTGTAGTCTGTATATGCTAATCAGTAAGATACTGGACTTACTTTATCTACTTATGCAAAAACATTGAATATATTGTATAGAACCATAATGTAGTTTTATGAGTAGGTACAGTGTTGTGAATGATGTAAAAGAAGCAATGCATTTATTATTTGTTCATACAGAGGCCTCCGCCTTTATGTGTTCTACTCTGTTATCCTTTTACTAATTTGGTATTTATTGTGGGGGGGAAAAAGCTAGCGGGTGTTAAGAATTTATCATTTATTCACCAGAAAAATTGTTGTAAAAGTTCGACTGAAAAGTCTGACATAGCTCAGTATGGTTTATACTTGTAACTTGTCACTGGAAGATCATACTCTATAATTGTTACGTGTTTCTGCTTCAGCTCACAGGAGTCCTTGACGACTGCTACTGTGATGTCGAAAGCATTGACGTTTTCAACAACTTCAAGATTTATCCACGCATCAAGAAGCTGACAGAGAGAGACTACTTCAGATACTACAGGGTAGGAGCTGCTGCTGCACTGTACTCTAGAAAAGTTACTTGCTTGGCCTTCATTAAATAAAACAGGTGAAATCAAACTGTCCAGGGGGCAAATCAGACCTGTAGACTGGAGCACAGGCTGTGTGCAGAGCTGTGGTGAAACAAAAGGAAGTTGTTTAGTGTAAACTGTGGTGAAACAACAATAAACATTAGTATACAGTAAATAAGAGCTGAACAAGGTAGCTTGTGTTTCCAGCTGTTGCTTCTTTTCTGTTCATCTCTGTAAATGTAGAATTTTCATGGATAGTTAGTGGCCTTACATGTTCTGTATAAAACATTTTGTGTAATAAATCACAACTGTAACTTTAAAACAGTTCACTATAGCATCACAGGTTTATCCCTGTCCCTTCCTTGGAGTTATATATTGTGTAATATGGCCCAACTTTAAAGATATATTGGGTCTTTTTGATGCATGTGGTTGTTTTTGTGCACAGAGAATGACGTCATTTGCATTTATAACTCTCATTCGATTGCTAGACACACGTAGGTAGGTTGATAAACTTCAAAGGTTTTTAAAACTAGAAGAGTGCACTAATATAGTTTTATACAGTATAAGTTTAAAATCATCAAGCTGATTTTAGTCAGATATCTATAGGCAAAGTTAGATAGCTGACCCTGAAAAAGAATGACATTTTCAAATGGAATATGTGTAGGAACACATTTCTTTAATTGTCAAAGAACAGCTTTCAAATGATGTTGTATTTTTTCCTTTTAGTTGTTATTGTACCTCTCAGATGACAGCATGTTCAATCAGTCTGCCTGATGCTAAGTAGAAAGTTGCTGACACTCCATGTTCCATGTTTTTGCTAATGTGAAACAAGTCAAACAGCTCAAACAAGTCAAACATGTCTCTAAAAGCTAAAAGCTGTAGTATCTAATCCATTAGCTGTTTCTGTTCACCACTGATACAGAAAGGGAAGCCTGTGTGATGTGCTCATGAAATATTGTGTAATACGTAGACTTTTGCAACTCGAAATGAGTTGCGATATAGAAAAGATGTTTCCGGTGACTACTTGTAACTAACATATTACGCACATATGTAAAACACCTGCCATTGTTGTATATTACACATGCATTAGAGGGAGAGCAACTACACAGCTATACATGGAGATGATTGAGACTCCTGCTCATGTCTGAAGCGTGTACCAGATTTCTTATATATTAATTGTTTTGTTTTTGTTTTATTTATTTATTCATTAATGGGGGGGGGGGGGGGGGGTATATACCCCACAGAATGTGATGAACTTACAGCAACAGGCAGCAGTATTTGAATTAGATTGTGTTCTTAACTTTTCATTGATTTCTGTTTGTATTTACTTTTCATCATGCTTAGATGAGTCAGTATTTTAATCATTTTATATAGTTTTACAATGATCAGAGCTTTTTAAAGATGATTTGTTGTTGTTGTAAACAAATAATTATAAATAATTGTTGTCTTCTTCAGGTCAACCTGAAGCGACCGTGTCCTTTCTGGCCTGATGATGGGCAATGTGCCATCAAAGACTGCCATGTGGAGCCCTGCCCAGAGGTCAGTGACACCTGCCTTATTTTGACTGATGTTTATGTCTGTTATTTGTGCATCGGTTTACCTGTGACACACTATATAGAAAGTTTTATTTAGCTTCTAATCTCTTACTGTCGATCTGTATTTTTTAGAGTAAGATTCCTGTTGGCATCAAATCTGGGAACTACAACAAGGTGAGGTTTGGTAAAACAGAGTGTATATGTAATATGTAAATATTACCTGTTAATCATTTTATACCAAACTCCTGTAATGACTTTATTGCACTGAAGTACCAGCTGCATCTGTTCTAGCCCCTCTTTTTGTCACTTCAGCTGATTCAGTAAAGTACACACACATACAGGGTATGCTCTCAGACATCTTGTCCCCTGTGACAGTGTCCACGTACTGACTGCAGACTCAGTGTTTGCCCACTCTTGGCTTACAGCCTGATGTTTATCTTGTATTGAGCCAGAAGTGTTGGGACATCTGTGCTCTTCTCAGTCAAGGTTGAATATGGTTGAGCTGACCATCAACTGTTGAACACTCAGCACTTTTTAAGGAACAGGGATATGTAGAGTTCGAGGACAGCCTTTTCTTTTTAAGTGTGTTCAGTTCATCTTGTCTTTCTTTTTGCTTTGCATAAAATGAGTAGCACCTATTATTATATAAGATGATTTAATATCTGTAAAGACATCATAGTATTGTTGGCATGACAAACTAACACCCCAGCCTGCTCTGTGTCCAGTACTCCCAGGCAGCCAATACGATGTCGGATGTGACAGAGTGTGAGCAGGCCAAAGAGCTAGGAGCCATCAACAGCACCCTGAGGTGAGACCACAGACTTCCTCCTGCCTGGTTTATCTGCCAGCTTCAGATAATGTTTGCTCTGTTCAAAATGCAAAGCAGTTGATAAAAACCAGGTTTTACTTTTACCATGTCAGACTGGCAGCTGGAGCTAGTTTCCCACAGTCAACAATTTATGCAGCAGACTGAGCTTCACTGAATTTGTCATGGAAAAAAAAACACAAAGGTTGATAACAGGTTGAGAAAGTCCATAGTAGAGAATCTGAAAAAGGAATATTCAAAGGCACAAAGGCATGTGTAGAGGCACGCTACTGACGAATGATGACAAAAAATGGTTTTCATAAAGAAGTAATAATCTAGACTTTGATTCATTGTGTACAGAGTACAGAGTTGTAAGCTGTGAAATGTTTATATTGTGTGTAAGCACACACACAGCTCTGGATCATTGGCTGTGGATCCCTGATGTTTGATTTGGTACAGCTAAGAAAATCTCATCCAACCCTATATGCATCTATGTATTGTATGTTCAAGGACTGTTACAGAGCTGTAGTGGGGCAACTAAACTGTGGAACTGAAATATTACATCCTCCAAGTGCCTTTGTCATGCTGCAGTGTCACAGTGTAAACTTACATTACCTCCTGTTACAGTAACCAGAGCAAAGAGGCGTTTGCTGACTGGGCAAGACATGATGATGCTCAGGATCATTTCTGTGAGCTTGACGGTAGGGACCTTTTTTATTTTGACCACATCTGTGTCAGTCCAGCATTTTTCTTTAAAACTGAACTGATTGACTTTTCCTGCATCACCTTTTCACTAAAAAGTTATATGTAGCTGCACACACAACAGATAAAACTCAGAGATAAATCATTAATGTACCATTTGTTCTGTCCACCGCTGTCACTGGAATCGTTTTAAATCCACAACCCGGTCGTGTGTTTCAGATGAAACCTCTCCAGGTGCTGAGTATGTGGATCTGCTGTTGAATCCAGAGCGATACACTGGATACAAGGGTCCTTCGGCCTGGAGGGTCTGGAACAGTATTTATGAGGAAAACTGCTTCAAGTGAGATCGAAACACTTTGTGTTTTTTTTGTTCACATAGAATGCTGAATTTTATTTGTGCTTAAAGTCTTTTTTTTCTACTAGTTAGGTGTAATAAAGGATAAATTCAATAATAAAGAAAATGTTCCTCCTATCTGTTTGTGTGTCCACAGGCCCAGATCAGTTTACCGACCTCTGAACCCCTTGGCACCCAGTAGAGGTTTGTTTGTTTTCATCAAACTAAAACTAAAAAAAGAAAACAAAAACATGTGGGCAATACTGTGTACCCATGATTGAACCCATATTAAATAGCTTCATTAAATAGCTTATAGATCCACCAGCATCACTAACTTAAACTCATGGTTTGCTTTTTTCAGATTGATGTGCAGCAACAATTATAATTTAACTAATACACACAAGCGTAGCAACACATGCATATCTACATAGATCCACAGATATTGTTACTAAAAGCTGTTTTTCCACCACCTTCACCATTGTTGAAGTGTTTTCGTCTTGTCATTGTGTTAACACACACCTGAATGTTCCAGAGCAGAAAACTGTCAAAACATCTGTGTTTATAGGTCTGTACACCTGCTGATGGTCAGTTCATCAAGGACTGTTCATCAGCAGCACCTGCTGCAGCTCATACGATTAAATCATGTGAAAGCAGGAAGTGTGGTGTTGAACAGGCTTTTGGGTTTGATGTTTGTTAAATAATGACAAGATAAAACACTACAGTTACAGTCAGTTGTTTTTTGTACTTGTATCCTTTCTACACAACATTTATTAAAAGGATTAAAAGAGGGGTTACAAAGTTTTGATCATGACTGTATGTGAGCACATCCCATGCAGTTGTTGGGATGGAGCTGGAATGAGCTAACAGCTCAGAGTTATTAGGAAGTTTTAAAAATTGCAGTGAGCTGGAGGCGGTAGGAATAAGTAGTTTTATCAACTGCAATTATCTATGAAAACAGAAATCTAAGAAACAGGATTTAAGATTTGAAATGCACGGTCATCTGAACCATCAGATTTTGTGTGTGTGGATATTAATAGAACAGGTTTAACAGTTTGTTTTTTCTTCTCTGTCATTCGCGTTTCAGGAGATGATGATGGTAAGTAAACACCTAAAGTAGGACCATTTGAATTTATTTTTAGATGTTCCAAACAACTACCGTATATATCTTCATAACAGTATCTTCTGCCTCACATGCATGCCTTTGTTGTAGGAGAAGGTTTCTACAACTGGCTTGAAGGTGAGTTCTGTCTCATGTGTCTTACTTCATCTGCATTTTCTGTCAGCTACTGGATTATCTGTAAATTCTTAAGATTAGAAACTCAAACAAATCCATGATGTCAACATGCTAACTGCAAAACCTTCAAAGATCTAAAGCAGCTTGTTGTGTTTCTCCCATATTATGTATTGATCTGGTCTTTTTACCTAATGTGCAGGTTTGTGTTTGGAGAAGAGAGTTTTCTACAGACTGATTTCAGGCCTCCACAGCAGCATCAACATTCACCTGTGTGCCGAGTACCTGCTGGATGGTATGACCACACACACAAGTATTTCTCTTTTTAAACCTATTACATAAAAAGCAGTTTGCTGTGTGGGTTAAGGTGGAGAGTTGACAGACTGTCAGACAGCATGATACACTATGATACTAATACCTACCCCTATATTTAAACCTTTAACATAACATTGTAACATTTTAGAGATAATTCAGTGTTTCTGTTGTGACTCCACAGAGGGCTGGGGCCAGTCAGTGTGGGCCCCAAACATCCAGGAGTTTCGTCATCGTTTTGACACAGCAGAGACAAAGGGTGAAGGCACCCGGCGGCTGAAGAACCTCTACTTTCTGTACCTGATTGAGCTGCGGGCGCTCTATAAGGTGGCTCCGTACTTCGAACGAGCCATTGTCAACCTGTACACTGGAAACACTCAAGAGGATGGAGGCACCAAGGACCTGCTGCTGCAGGTCTTCAATGAGATCAAGTAAGAAGTGCATGTTTAGTGTTTTTTAGGAGACCAGTTAAGGATTTGACTTTGTTGTAGGTTGTTTGTACACTCAGACTTAATAGCTCCTTTTTTCAGAACTTTCCCCATGCACTTTGATGAGAAGTCTATGTTTGCTGGAAACAAAATGGAAGCCAAAACATTGAAGGTAAACAGAAACCCAAAGCTATCTTTAACACTTGTTTGCTCTAAAAGGTTTTAGTAACCAACAGAAACACCTTTGGGTCCTTTTCTTTATTTCAGGAAGAATTTCGCCTCCATTTTAAAAACATCTCCAAGATCATGGACTGTGTTGGCTGCAATAAATGTCGACTCTGGGGAAAACTACAGGTGAGAGACTGCCTCTCTGTCTCTGTTCAGACTTCATAGTGTGCTGTGAAAAGTCTTGTCATAGATTTGAATGCATAAAGCTATACCTAGTCATACCAGTAATGACTCTGACACTGCAGTGATATCCAGAGTGCCAGCAGAAAGCAGAATTTAGTGAAGTATTTCAGATCTAGTTAAATCTGTGTGTGTGTTGTGTGCAGATCCAGGGTCTGGGTACAGCTCTGAAAATCCTCTTCTCTGAGAAGGAGATCAAGAACCTTCCTGAGCACAGCCCATCTAAAGGCTTTCAGCTCACTCGACAGGAGATTGTGGCTTTACTGAACGGCTTCGGCAGGTACGTTCACTGCTTCTTGGACACCTTCAGGAGGGGGTGTGGAAATGCCATAATAGCTACAGTTCAAATATTTGAACCCCTGCTGATTTTTGCCCACTAGCAAAGAAAGGATCGGTTTATAATTTCAATGGTAGGTTAATTTAAACAGTGAGAGACCTCGTGTGTTTTGGTCATGCTGGAATACCCACGACCCATTTTCAATGCCCTGGCTGAGGGAAGGAGATTTTCACCCAAGATTTGACGATACATGGCCCCATCCCCATCGTTCTTGGAGTCATAGGCAGCATTCCTCCTCCTCCTCCAGTCCCAGCTGCCTTGAGATCATTGACCAGTTCCTCCTGAGTAGTTCTGGGCTGATTCCTCACCGTTCTCATTATCACTGAAACTCCACGAGGTGACATCTTACATGGAGCTCCAGACCGAGGGAGATTGGCAGTTATTTTATGTTTCTTCCATTGTGAATAATCACACCAACCGTCGTCACCTTCTGGAATCTGGATTGATTGATTCCTTCTGTGGACAGGTGTCACTTATACAGGTAACGAGCTGAGAGGGCTCCCAGCGTCAGCTCCTTACCTGTATAAAGCACACCTGTGAGCAGAAATCTAACTGATTGACAGGAGATCAAATACTTAATTATAAATGTGAATTAATATATAACTTTTTAAAATCAATTTTTCTGGATTAGTTTGTTATTGTTCTGTCTCTTACTGATTAAAAAATCCTACCACTGAAATTATAAAAAAAAAATGTGTGGCATGGCTCTGTAGGTGGCAGTGTATGTCAGCAAAATATATTATGCTACATTAAACACATTCTCTGTGTGCCTCGTCACCAACTCACACACTGTGTTTTGTCAGAAACAGAGGACACCAAACGTTACCCTGGTTTTACACTGGCCGCATAACAGCTGCGTGACGCATGTGGTGGATTGTTTATTGCGTTTCCAGAGCAACGTCTATTCCCACCAGAAGCATTTCTGAAGCGTAGTGTATCTGTGCGCATGTTGCGAGCTCCAGTGAGATTTACAAAATCACGCAGTAATCTGCCTGTTTACCTGATGGTCAATGTCCTCTCTACATGTATAAGGCTGCTTCTGTACTTCCAACATGAATCTCTTCTCCTACATGGCTGTGGCTGTGTTTCTCCACCGGTGTAATGAGGGAGAGTTCGCTCACTGTGTTTTATTTTGAAATTCTGCCGAATTCTCTCTGGTGGTCTGGTGCCTGACTTCCAGGCTGCTCGATGTGGTTGGTGCAAATTGACGTGTACTGGGCACCACACAGCTCCAAAATAGAGCCGGCGCGTATCTCTTGCAGAGCGGTGTGTAGCAATGCATAGTGTTTTTGAGCTCAGGATCTGTGGCAGCCTTATTTATTGTTTGACACATTTTTGACCTGCTTCAGTTCTGAAGCAACAATGCTTAGAAACTTTTCTAAACACATTTTCAGTCATCATGAATGTAACTAAATGTTTCCCTCTTTAGGTAACACCATACTTACTACACAGAAACTATAAATGCAGTTGTCTTCAGTCTTTATTCTTTCTCTTTTAGGTTGTCCACTAGTATACATCAGCTCCACAATTTCCGCCTGCTACTTAAGGAGAACAGGTAACAGGAGGCGACGCCTCACCTGTCCACCAGGTTGCGCCTTCCCACAGAGAACTGCTGCAGTCTAATTCTCCCCAGAAGAAGGCCTTTTCCATTTACATCAGGAACAGTAATGAACCCAACAACCCCATTCTCATCCTATGTGTCTTTCCTCTGTGTTGTAGAATGTTCATTTTTCTGCTTCCTCTTTGCCTTCATCAGAAATGTGTTTTTGTCTTTGGCAAACCTTTTTTGTTTAAATATTTTTGGATCTTATTTTTTTGACCATGAAGAAGCAGCAGGTTTGTTGTGACAAGCTGAAGGAAATGAACACTCTAGTAAGGATATAAGAGACCAAACCTGACAGAGACCTCATGATGCATGGGTGCAGGTAAAACTGTTCAACAGGAAGTTTGATTTAAAGCTGTCAGAGAGATCTTTCTTCTTTAATGCCACCATTCAGACCCAATGCTCTGCTGACCTCACATCCTGTAGAATTATTCATGCTCAGCTGTACCTACTTCACACCTTTGTGGCTGCCTGGGGAAGAACTCAGTCAAGGCAGCTGTTAGGATGCAGATGCCCATTTAGTTTCTTGTTTCTTTTGTTCTGTCTTCTGTTGTTTTTAGGTGGGTTTGTTACTCAGCTTGAGGATCTGGACCAGTTTGCTCATGCTCATCATCTCAGGCCTAAATAATGTCTGCTCGCTAGAAGAAGTGCTTGTGGATGTCTATGCAGTGTGTGTGAGTGAAGTATGAAAGAAGTCGCATGTTGTTTTGCCACTGCTGATAAGAAGTGTGGTGGGCATTACGTGAAGCCCTGTCATTTGTTATGGTGTAGTTCTCAGTCACCATGTGGGTCTCACTCTGCTGTCACTGCACAACAGACAGTGCAGAGCTGGGTGAAGAGTTACATTGCATGAGTTCCTCTATAAATGAAGTCTTTCAGATCACATGTTGACCTGATGAAGCTACTGATTCATGTCTGAATGCTGCTGATTGTCATACTCGTTTAAGCTTGGTTTTCCTCTCAGATCCAACTGTTTGTCGCAATGTGTCAACTTGTTGTCTCATTATTAACCCAGCTACTAAATGAAGGTTTAAAGGGGACATATCATGCAGATTTCCTGGTCTGTGTTTATATCCGAGTCAAATTATTACACAGAACCATCACGGAGATCACTTGAGGAAAATGTTTGATAAGAACAGGCACTTTCAGAAGAATACCTGATATGTGACTGCATGAAGCATCTGTCCATCTGTGTAAGGAAAATAAGAGCGTAAAAGACTTCTTACCATCATCACACAACTAAAACACACCCAGTGCCAGTACCTCTTACAGGACACCTATCTGCCTGGTAGCACATATTTTCAGAATTCAGCCTCTTTTGGAAACAGGTTGATTTGTCGCCTGTCCATGGACCCAGTGTTCAATTGGTTGTCCTACAGAATATACAGAAGCCCAATTTTTAATAACTTATTTTCTTTCTAACTCAATGTAATCTGAATAAATGAGTGCCCATGTGTTTGTGGCCTTTAGTGTACTTGACACTAAAAAGGCATTCAAGGCAGCTTCTGACCTTCAGAATACATTTTCAGAGCTTGGACAATTAGAAATAGAAACATGCAACATCATGATTGATTATAAACAAGAAGCATCATATGTCCCCTTTGGACGTGTCATGTAGCAACACAAGCAGTCTAATGAGTCTCACCTCAGTGGGGCTTTATACTCATCAACTGTCAAAAACTGTGAAAATGTGCAAACAGCTTTATCAGTGACTGTGGCGTATGGATGAATGTGTGTCGTTTCTACACAAATAAGATTTGATTTCGATTTCAATTTCAATTCTACACATCCTGAACTAGTTTCCGAACATCGTAATATAGATTTCAGAGAGAATGAAACCTTTCTGCAGATGATCACATTCAAGTAAAAATAGAAAAAGAAAAAAAGTAAAAGAATGAATTCAGATAGTCGTGCATTTTGTTATCCATATGACCTTTCAAAGTTAGTAGGTGGATGAAATCAGTGTGGGAAACCGGGACATTTTGCTGGTGTGTGTGAGATCAACAATTGCAGCTACAGAATAATGAATTATGGTTTTGAACAATAATTCACCTGGTTTGGTTGAGTGAATGGCTCTTGTTTCTGTTGTGGGTTATGTGAAAGCACCTCTTTCTGGCCACCTTTCCTTTAGCCATGCTGTCTTAAGGTGCATCCAGACTTATTGTTGTTAATGTTTTTGAGATGAATTATTGCTGCAGTATTTCATTTCATGCTGTAAATCTTGTTAGCTCAGAGAGAGAGGAGCAGTGAGCAGTGGTGTGATGACAGGCACAGAAATGGGAAGCTCACTCTTTCTGGAGCTTTTACAGCTATTTTATTTTATTTTATTTTATTTTTGCACAACACACACAGTACTAGTGCTTGATGAAACTAGTGTTTTGATGAAATGTCACCCTGTACATCATAGTGCGGCTCACTGATGCTGTGATGAGCTCTGCACACTACTTAAAACTATAGAAATATAAAATTCAGAACATCTTTACAATTGAATGTAAATGAAAGCTCTTTTTGAATGGTGTTACGATTCAGTATGATACAGCTGCCTGTAATCAGTAAGCAACATTTAACAAGCAAAGGGACATCTAGTGTTAGAGGGGTCATTATGCATTGGGATGAGTAGAGCAGAAAGGCTCTGCTGCTCAGTGTGGTAGGGTGAGACACCTGTCAATCAAAGAAGGGCCTCAGAGTAAGACTATTGATCCTTTTTTTTAGAAAAAAATAAATCTTTAATTCATCATTATAAAGGAACTCTTCCCCTCCCATCAGAATAACACAAACATGTACTTCCCTTGGTTTCAGGAGCATTTTTACTGGATTTGTGTTTTGCTTAGCAGGAAACATACAAAGTGGACCAAAGAATTTTAAGTTGCCTTTTATTTTGATTTTGTAGTTTTTTTGTGTTTGTTTAGTTTTTTTTTTTATGTAAGGCCCAAGGAAGTGTAGCCAGTCATGTGGCAACTTGGTGTAATGCATAATATAGGATCATACAGGTCATGGTATCAATAACAGACATTTAGAATATGGTTGTGTTACATTACAAAAAGTAAAGTATGCGGTAGGTGACAGCTCGTGCTTTAATGCTGGCTTTCCGGCTGTTTTAAGTAAAGCTTCAGTAAATAATCATTTCTATGTTGCTTGTTGCACATGTTTTTTTTTCTGCTGAGATTGTAAAATAACTGATGATCAGAATGGGAATGAAGAAGGAAGCAGCGTGCTCCGTGACACAGCTGCTGATTGTTTTACAGGTGGAGTTTAGATCCCAGTGCTTCAGCTGCTTCTAGGGGAAACGGCCTGTTCAAGTATATAAAAGGGGCAAATATTTCTCTGCAAACCTTAGAGTGTGTGTTTGTGTGTCAGAAGGTTTATTTGTCCAAACCTCAGATATAACCTGTGTGTGTACCGAGGCCTGAGAGTGACAACTGAATTGAAAAAGAAGAAAAAACATCGTAAAATATTCAAATGATGGTCCATTATTGTAAAATCTTGTGGTATGTTAAATTCGATAATAAATTTTAGATACATTTTTATCATTTGGATAAATTTATATATACAAAATGTAACAGCGATGCTGCAGCTGCCAGGAAGTGAAACTTTCACTTCACAATGAAAATTAAATCACTGAAATGTTTCATTGTAAAAGTCTGAAATTGTATTGGCTCACAAAGGGAGTTTTTTGTGCTATTGCCTATCCAAGTTTATAAAAGTACATTTTTAGTGGAAAAAAATGTATGAATTTTTCAGATTTTAGAAGAGTAGAGAAAATAGGAACAGTTAATCAAAAACAATTTAATTGTCACGCTCAAGCCTCTGTGAGAGTGTGTTAAAATGCAATACCTTTGCTTCTGGATGTTCAGTGCAAAGTGCATGTGAGTCAGTGTGAGAAATGTGTGCATGCCTTCCTGTGAGAACTGCATGCCCCTCCAGCAGCTGGACGTCCTGTACAGTCCACCTGCCAGCCTTAAAATCCAACCGCCATTTTGGAAGAAGCCACAGATGTTCACAGTCACATCTGTACCGTTTGTAAAAAGCAGCACAGGTTTTTTCTTTGTTTTGTTTTTTTGTGTTTTTGCTTTAAGACCTCTCTGAGTATATATAGTTGCACCACGTTCATGTGTGAACCGAGTATATTTATTTGAAAAGAGGAATAAATATTTCTGGATATCACTCAGGTGTAAATTGTTTTTCTAGAAAAAGAAAATGTGTGTTTGTTTTGTGCCCGTTTGCCCCTTTTAAATTCACTTATTTGTTTTTTGTGTGTTTGAGAATAGAATAGAAATACTTTACTCACCCCAAGCTTGGGAGTAATTCCCAAGCTCTAATTGTCAGCACTTCAATCACTGATTGTTTAGATTTATTTAAACACATCACAAACCACAAACACAACAAAGCAACAACAAAATACATCTTCTCAGGGAGATACTGCTGCTGTGCCAATAACTTACAAAACCTGTATCCGTTAGAAATATAGAGTTTAGCTTATTGTGATTATTTTCCAGAGCATCACAGAAACACTGCAAACTGTTTATTTACACACAAGTTCAGGGTTCAGTCTTTTTTATCTGGATGTGAATTAAACAAATGTACCACATCTGTAAAGGTGATCTCATAAATACTGAATATTTTCATTTATTCAACAAAAGATTTCAACATGACTTTAAGTTATCGATAGCACAGGATGTGACCGGCAGTCTGCTTAGTGATGTGGTGACATGATAATCAATAAAAATAAAATCAGATGGCTCAGAATTCACATCATTTCCACAAAATACTCGGGGTATGGGCAGAATTTAGTTTAGTAAATATTTCTGAGAAATAATAATAATAATCGTGATAATACTAATAATAATCATAATTGGGTGGAAAAGTCTTTTGTTTTGTGTTAACACTGATCCTTCTATAACCAGCAGTGCTCACAGGTGTGACTTATTACACCCATTAACAAAAACTGCCCAAAGAAGTTTTAATTAGTTCAGGAAATGACATGTATGTATCATCTGTATGTAACTATGACCTTGATAGTTTGACATTTTACAGCACATATAAAGATAAGATAAGATAAAGATCTTCTGTTTAGGGCATCCCATCAGCGTTTTGTTCTCAGTGTCTTTTTCCATCCTTCAGGTTGCTTCAAGTCCTCTCAGCAGAACCATAAATCATTCTTATTTTGATTGAGCTGCTATATGCAGACCATTCAGGTAAACAAAAAGCTGCACTGGTAATGAATATTGGTGTAAATACATCAGGGTAGACGCTTGTATCGGCTTTTGATAGCTCCTCTGTGGCCACTGTAATGAGACTGCTTTCATAAGGGTTTAGTGCTGCTAACTTGTTAATGCAATTAACACTGTTCTGTAATTAAATCACCATAACAGGCTACTGAATAGACCGAAAAGCTGGGTCTGGCTCTCACATACTCAGAATGTTCAGGATAGAAACGGTTTAGTCTCAGTTGGTACATATGCCTCTGAGTGACCAATCATTAGTCCTTTCATACGGTGCAAAACCACAACACTGCCCTAATCATTTTAATATATCTAATGTTATCACCAGGTCACCTCCTGTCTGCAAAGGAGCTGATCACAGATCAAAGACTGTTTCAGTTGCCCTTATGTATGAAATGCACTATACACACAGAACAACCATGACCTTGGCTCACCTTGGTAAAAGAAAGAATTGTGTAATACTTCAAATGATGAAGAAACATTCTGTAAAACATTCATCATGACAATGTCTACACACTGTAAGTCTAGAAGTATCTTCAGAAGCAGGGTTCCTACACAGTGTCAGGATTTCAAAAGGATCCAAAAGCTTTAGGAGTCCCTATGATATATATAAAAAAAATCAATCATTTAAATGTAAACTTTTTACTTAATTTTTTCATTAATTTTTAGACTTCTAACCAAGCCGATCATCAATGATCATTTCATGACCAGATTCCTGCTAATCTCTGTAAAGCATCTGGAGACTTTTTGGATTGTCATTAGCACTCAGTTGAAAATTCTTGGCCTCCATACATGCTATGTTTTTGATAAGATTCTGATTCACATGACAATCAAAATAAAGTGTTAAATAAGCGATTAAACTTGTAGGCCTGAAGAGGTGTAATAATATATGATCTGTAATATGATCTGTGTTGGGACCCTGCTGTCATTTCTCATGTCTTTTCTACATTTTATACTGTGGCTCTACAAATCTCTACGTCAGTGAAACACCATAACTGACCGATGGAAAAGTGCAGTGTGTAGCTGTAGAAGTGAACAGAAGGATCACGGGTAAGGGTGGAGCTCTCCGGAGGTGGCGGTCAGGCGCTGTTCGTCGCTGTTGGTGTGCACAGTGAAGCTGCTGTGGCGGCTGCCCCAGTCATAGCAATCAGAAGAAAGACTGTCAGAAAGACCGAAATAAAGCATGAATGAACTTTCATTTCTAATTCATTCATTCATTTTCTCGAGCTTTTAAGATGCATGGTATGTATTTTTTATCATTAATCTTGCTCTTGTTAAAGCAACCCACTTTGTCTAACCTTTTCCTTTTTCCTTTTATGTACATGAAAGTCCAGTGCTAACAAATCTTAATTTCTTTATTTGCGCTTGTTTTCCTACTATAACAAGAGTATAGTACATAGTAACACTTTTCACTGTTGATCTGATTCATAATTAATATAAAGGTTACCGATGTCTAACTATAGAGTACAGCAGAATAAGGTCTTTTCAAACCAATGTTGTTCTCATGGTCGCCTCAATAAAAAGCCTACAGGATTTATCCACTGGCTTTTAGATTATTGCAATAAATAACTCAGCAGGATAATCTTCACTAATGAACGCCAGATAAAAAAATGTTTTGATATACATGGACCACAGCATGGTCATATGATTATTCCATCACCACAACCAGGTTTACTGCCCTTATGTGTCCTCCCTCTATTGCTTTTAGCAAACAACTGAATTCAGCTAACTTGTTTTCTGCTAACACTTACGTAATCTGTAGCTTACATTTTAGTACCCAAATGTACTCACAAAATTCTATTCATTCTGACCCTCTTTACAGATCATACAACAGTTTGATTGCATGCAAATCCCCCCAAAATATAGAATATTTATTACTTTCACATCTGTTTATTCATACACACATATGTAGTTATTATAATGACACAATGATGGCCACGATTTTCATACCTTGCTGATGCATTCTGTGGTGGAATGCTCCATGCCAGGTCATCGTCACTGTCGTACCGACGAGGGTTGTCAAAGAAATATCCTCTGGAGGACAGAACGTGGTTTGGTATTCCAGCAGTGCTCTGTGGACACACATTCCCCACAGTACTGTTATTACTGTCTTTGTGAGAGAAGATCCAACATCAGATTGATGCTACACAAAGCCATTACTTTGGGTGTTGGCTCAGAGACAACAGATTTTTAATATCTATTTAATCTGGAATCTTTAATTTTTGTGAGTAAAAAGTACGGACCCTGTCCTGAGGTGGCCGTCGGACCCTGAAGAAGAAGACAACCAATGAGGTGGGCAGCAGCTCCCAGACGAACAGAATCACCCCAAACACAATGTACCCAGCATCTCCCAGTGATGACCGCAGGTCTGCCTAGAGGTACACAGGGGTCAATGGTGAGAACCAAAAGGATGCTTAAACATTCCAATTTCTTTCCAAAGACCTCTATAAGGAGCAGTCATATAAAGGGATACAAGAAATGCTGTTCACACATACAACAGTCCTTACTTGGTCTGAGACGTTGTACCAGTCGTAGTCGAAGGAATTTATGGTCTCGATGTCAGTGAGGGCGAGTACCACCAAGTTGTAACAGGCTCGAGATGCATACAGCAACACCACCATGATGCCGATCAGAGTCACCTGACACACCGATGTGCCCTGCACACAGAGGGGTCGATTCATCATTTCTTTGTTTACTGTAACCTACAGTATATGTTACCGTAATATGTGTAATGCTTTGTTGTCTTTATTCTTTATGACACTGTAAAACAGTGTCTTCCTCATCTGGTTTGTACCTTTGACTCCAAGTAGATGTTAGCTAGGGACATCTTGGCAACCTTGTACAGGCAGATGGACAAGGAGATCGCACAGAGGACAAACAGGCTGTCATTGATCGTCACCCTCACCAGGACAATAGTCTTGACGTCAGCGGCGGTCATCTTGACCATTAGAGCACAGACCAGGTTAACCACCAGAAAGATCAGACTGACAGCCAGGAAGACCAGGTACAGAGGAAGCCTGGAGGAGGTGAGACAAAACACCAACACTTCCAACCAAACCCACTACTCATAAGCCAATACAGAGATTTACTTTCATGTATTTATGGTACAGTGGATTAGTTGAAGTTACCTGTACTTCAACAGTGCAGGTGTGTACTTGGACTTTGCCTTGAAGTAAACCTGTGAGGAAAAAGAGACTGCTTTAGCTTTAGTGTTTTAAGACTGTGATATGACTGCTCACACCTCAGTCATGTACCACATGTTCAAAAGTTAGCGCAACCTGTTATTCTATGTTTTTTGTGTAAAAACCTAATACAAAATCCTCTGATCATAGTGGGTCTTAGTATTGTAGCAAAACCTTGATTCTTTTATTTTTCAGTCATTCTGATGTAGACTAGCTGCTGTTCTTTGGATCAATGTTCTGTTGTATGACCCAGCTATAACTGTCAGACAGATGGTCTCACATTTGTCTCTAGAATACTTTGGTATACAAAGTTCATGGTGCACTTAATGGCTGCAAGGTGTCCAGATCCTGTAACTGCAGAACAAGCACAAGTCATCAGCCCTCCACTTCCATGCTTGACAGTGTGTATGAGGAGTTTCTGCTGAAATGCTGTGTTTGGTTTCCAGCAGACATGGTGGTGATCAGTAAGACCAAACAGCTCCACTTTGGTCTCATGTGTCCATAGGACATTGTTCCAAGTGTTGTTCTTTGTTCAGATGCAGTTTAGTGAACCTCAGTCCTGCTTCCATGTGCTTTTTAGACAGAAGAGTCTTTCTCCTGGTAACCTTCAAACAAACTGTACTTGTTCAGTCTGCTTCTAATTGTGCTCATTGTGTCAATCAATTGTGTCACAGTAACACTGAGCATGCTCAGTGAGGTCTGTAGGCTCTGACATGTAGCTCTTGGGTTTTTTGTATCTCTCTGATCTTGGGCTGAATTTTCTGGGACGTCCACTCCTGTGAAGACTGACAGCTGTCTTGAATGTTTCCACTTGTGAATAATCTTTCTCTCTGTTTGATGAATTGATCATCAGCAGCACCTGCTGCAGCTCATACAAGAACATCAGTAAAAAAACAGTAAAAAAAAATGTACAGTAAAAAAAATGTACAAAGTGGAAAGTTATCGTTATGATTGTTACTATCATTGGGAGACACTGGCCTATCAGCTGAGACATGTGTAGGGGCAAATGGTGTAATAGGTTTGGATGTTCCAGCATCAATACTGCCCATGTTGCTGTGGATAATGTCAAATGTTGTTTGTGAGTGCTGGCTCAGAGACAGCAACTGTCATTATGGAAATAAGACACCGTATATTTCGGTCAGAAAAATAACCTGCATCATTACAGCTCTGACATAAAGCAGTTGGAAGCTGCTGGTGAAAAGGCTCCTCTCGAGTCTGAAAAGGCAAGCATGTCTTTGTTTTTGGGTCTATTTCAGACTCCACCAGCTGCTGACGATGAATGGGTGATACAATACACAAACTGATAGAAATTATCATAAATATGTGAGTCTAATAGTATGCCAGAGCAGGAACACACCTTTCTCTGATTTTTTCTCACTTTCCCCAAAACTTTAAAATGACCTTATATTGGTTTGAATGCCTCTGATGGACTGGTGACCTTTTCACGGTGTACCCCGCTTGGGATAGGTTCCAGTCCTCCCATGGCCCTGTACTACAGGACAAAGTGGGTTCAGAAGATGGCTGGATGGATGGTTTGAATGACTGTAAGCATCACACTTTGATTCCCAGCATCTTTAATGTGTATTTGTGCATTTTCTCACCAATGTTTGAAATGGCATGTATTGGCCAAACTAGTTTTTATTTCATCAATGATGGTTATATGGAAAAATATCTGTATTTCCACAGACCATGAAGAGGTCCTGACAAAGTATGAGTTGGGGTCAATCACCAGTAGCAAATGTAAAGTAGGACAGTGACAGTGCACTGTTTGTTGCTTTAGCCCACAGAGAAACATATGCATTTATTTACTGAGCACTTATTGGAAACTGTGATTGTACCCAGGAGCAAAGCTACAGCATCAGTGTCTGACCCACTTCTAATAGGCATGACTTTATACAATAACAGCATTAAGGACCTTCTTAGATGTATAAAATATAGAAAAGGTTTGACCTTGAGCTAAAAGCCTTAAATGAAAAACAAAACTGTTAATAACCAATTAAGCCAAGGTTATTAACACAGAGGTTTAGGCAGGGTGCCGTAGCCTTCTATTATACTGAATCAAACCTTAACCTAAACCCCTGCCAAGCTCTGATTGGTGGCTCTATTTCATTAAGTAAATCAGATTTGAATGAGATGTTATGGTGATTGACAGGCTGTATTGATCAATGTCTGCTAGAACATAACATGACCCTTTCAGATGTCATCACACACCCCTGCCACCATAACCAGTGCCAGTGAGAGCAGTGTAAAGGTCACATTACTATTGTAGCCCTCCAAAGAGCACATCCTAAATCAAGTTGCTCTCATGCCGTCTTTTCTAGCTGCCTAACTAAAATGGTTTTGGAATGTCAAACAAACCAGCAGGTCCACCACTTCTTCTCCACACGTCTTTGGTGGAGTTTTGTTTGGACTAGCCAATTAGTTTTGACTTCAGACCCTTACTGTGTCACCTGATTTTATGGTTATTAGGATGCCAGCTGTGTGGTGTCCTAAACCTTTTAACTGACCCCAGTATCCCCAGTTGCTGCTCTGACAGTACCCGTGGGCCCCTCACCTGTGCACAGTAGAGGTTCATGAGGCTGAGCGTGAAGAACTGCAGGCAGACAGGGAAGCAGTAGAGCAGCCAGAAGGCAAAGGGGCCAAGCGCATTGGCAGTTACACAGTCCCTGAAGTAGAAGGAGAAGAGGAGGGCGCGCAGGGCGGCCCACAGCAGACACAGGAACAGGAAGGCTGTCTGGTAGCTGAAGCGCTTGTGTCTGTACCGCAGCACCAGCCAGAGCTGGGCATAGACGAAAGCAAAAAGCAACGAGTAGAAGATGGTGTAGGCGATGGTCAGACCCAGCTTCACGTAGGGAGGGATGGCTGGTGTTATGGTGGGAGGGGGAAGTAGGTGTGAGCTGTTACCGGCATGCTGCTGCTCCTGTGCCGGGTTCCCCTCCATCGCCTCCACATTCATCCCTCCTGTGATCCCTGGCAAAGGGATGAAGATGGGGGTTAAAGATGGAGCAGCAGGATCCCCTCTCTGGGAGACGAAGAAGATGAAACGTGTCTCAGCTCGTTACACGGATCCTTTGCATCCATCCACACTGTGTGACTCACAGAAAGAAAAAGGAGGGGGATAGACACCTCCCCTCTTTTTGCCGGTGCCTGGTGGAGAACTATTGGTGGCTGCTGATCACATGATGGTGCTCCCTAGCAGGTGATTGGCTGAGCAGGAGGAGGGATGCTGCAGAGAGGAGAGGAAGGTGGGGAGGGGTAAATTGGGATCTGTGGTCCCACCCCACACAGACACACACACACACACACACACCTACTGTGTCACAGCAGCATCATACGACAGATACAGTTTTTACCATCACCTGCAGCTCGAACCTCCAGTCTGATTATTAGCCTTCAGCAGGGTGATTTTAATGTTTTAAAGTAAAAATCACCATGTACAACAGTATTTACTCTTTTCATTCAGGAGTATAGATTACTGTCACACCCCTCCTCTCAGATTGCTTGTGTGGTTTTAGTGAACGGCGAGTATCAGCGCTGGTATCAGTCCTCCTCTCTGCAGTTTTCTTCTGTGCTGTTACATAACAGGCGGGTTGTTAGATAATAGAGGCTGCTGTGAAGTTCCTCTCACCTCGCCATGCTGACAACAAATACAGATCTCCTGCAGCTCCATTTTTATCCACCATTATGAGATGGCATAGATGTGAGCACAAATAGTGTCTCGTTTGACGTCACGCTAAAGCCTTTGTGTGTAGGATCCACACTGTTTCTTATGTGAACGCAGGAGTGGATTTAAGATCCTTACAGCACTCCTAATAAGTACGTTGGTCTGTATTTATAGTTTTATGCAATGATTATTATATTATCGGGATTTTGTTTGCGTAGCCAGATTACAACGCAAAATTTTATATTGAAAGATATTTTTGAGTCAGACCAACTGGAATATTTGACTTTATTGCTAAAAATACAAACACCATGGCTCACATTGGTCATTAATATACTGCATGGCCACTTGTAATCCCCGGGATGCAACTGCTACTTCCCCATTACTTCTGCAAGAATAAAGGTTTAGATGCTTCCTACGCCACTGAGGGTTTGCATGTGACGTCACAACATGCAGAAATCACTGAGTGGTGTAGCGCCATTGTATTCTAAACCGTGGCCAAAAGTATTCAAAAACTCATCTAAAAACAGGGGAAGAGCTGTGACGTATTGTTTTGTAAATGAAATTATGTTCTAAGTGATGATATATATATATATATATATATATATATATATATATATATATATATATATATATATATATATATATATATATATATGACTGCAGGAAGATCAAAGGGTCTGGGGTTTGAATCCCGACTAGGGCATCACCAGTGTGGGCTACTAGCACTACTACGCTACTAGTACTACCGCCTACCTCGTTACGAAATGAGTTACAAATACTGGACATACTGGCTCGGACGTCGCCCGGGTCAACAAGGTCCACGTCAGGGGTTAGGGGACCAGGGCAACCTGATGAGAAATAGGCTACTGGAACAAGAACAAGACACTCTTGGACGAGGGAACTATTGGAATGTTACTACATGAGTAACCCCAGCATTAGGGGTTACATGAAGCGGATGTGGGACCTTCATCATGACATGACGAGACATGTGCTGGTTTGGATTCAGGTCTGGGGAATGGGCAGGCCAGTCCATAGCATCAAAGCCTTCATCATCATCAACTTTTTACTATTAAACTCGGACAAAATTGAGGTAATTGTTTTTGGACTTAAACATCGCAGAACTAGATTATCAGATACTTTCTCTCTGAATGGATTTACTTTGGCCTCCACTACGACTGTGAGGAACCTTGGAGTTATCTTTGATCAAGACATGTCGTTTGTCTCTCATATTAAGCAGGTCTCCAAGACCGCTTTCCTTCACCTGCGTAATATTACTAAGATCAGGAGCATCCTCTCTCAGAGTGATGCTGAAAAGCTCATCCATGCTTTTGTCACTTCAAGACTGGACTACTGCAACTCTTTATTGTCAGCATGTCCACATTACTCCATCAACAGCCTGCAGCTGATCCAGAACGCAGCAGCTAGAGTTCTGACAGGAAGCAGCCAAAGGGATCATATCTCTCCTGTCCTAGCGTCTCTTCACTGGCTCCCAGTGGACTCAAGAATACACTTCAAGATCCTTCTTCTAACCTACAAGGCTCTTCATGGACTTGCTCCATTGTATCTGCAGGACCTGATTGTACCATATGTTCCTAATAGGACACTCAGATCTCTGAGTGCAGGTTTACTTGTGGTTCCTAGGATTCATAAAAGTAGAATGGGAGGACGAGCTTTCAGCTATCAGGCACCACTATTATGGAACCAGTTACCAATCTGGGTCCGAGAGGCAGACACTGCCTCCACCTTTAAGACTAGACTTAAAACTTTTCTGTTTAGTAAGGCGTATAGTTAGTCTCAAACATAGTGTGTAGGGCTGATAGGTATAGTTACAGTCGCCTCAGCCACAGGTATAACAGGTGTCATAGGGCTGATGAAATCTTAACTTTTAGCACAGCTATGCTGCTCTAGGCCTACGTTGTCGGGGGGCACCAACATGATTCACTGAGCAGTTTCCCTCTCACCCTCTGACCTCTCCTCTACTCTCCTTAGTCTGGATCATACTGGTAATATCGTCTCATAATCTGTGTTCTCTGTCTTCCTCGTAGTTTTGTTCCTCTCTCTCTCTCTCTCTCTCTCTCTCTTTGCAGGTCTCCAGACCTGCATGCTGACCTGCAGTCCGGCCCCTGATCTCTCCTGTGCTCATTGACTTCACCAGCCCCTGCTGCTCATCTTTGTTTTGATTAATATCAAATTACTATTACCGGTACTACTTATGGACTGACGATATATATAGATATCCATTATAATATAATCACTGTTTCATCTTGCTGTCATGTTTGCTCTGTACTGTATCATGTTTGCTGCATGTTTGTTCCTCTCTCTCTCCTTCATCCTCTCTGTCCTGTCTCCCTCTTCTTCTGCTCTCTCTCTCTCCTTCATCCTCTCTGTCCTGTCTCCCTGTTCTTCTCTTCCTCTACCCGGCCGACTGGCAGCAGGAAGGTTGTTCCTTAAGAGACGGGTCCTGCTCAAGGTTTCTTCCTCTTAAAGGGAGTTTTTCCACCTTGGTTTGTCACCCTTTAACTCCACCATCAACAAACATTACAGTAAAGAAATGGAGTCTTGTGCACCTTTTCTCACCTGTAAAATCTATAAAGGGGTTTCCAGTGACACTCAGTATCAGTCACATGTTTTCTGCAAGAGTCTGTTACACTGCCAGCACTAAATGCACCTTGACAGAGCATAAATATTGTAAAGTTTAGGGATCTTTTTTGTTTCTTGCTCTGCACTACTGGCAGCTGCTGAACCTACTGAACTCTGTTCTAACTCAGACAGAGAGCAAATAAATGCAGAGATCTTATGTAAACAAAGTCACGCATGACACGTGGTACTACTTTGATCTTTTTGCTGCCAGCCGTCGTGTACGCGGGTTGATTGCTTCGTAGGTTTGTGTTTCAGATCTCTTCGTATTTTTTGCAGGTCGTAGAAGAGAGGTGAGCACAAGTGGTGTGCTTCAGGGTTGCCTTCCTGCCTGTGACTTTGTGTCAGAGTGCAGTTTACTGCCCTCTAAGGCTGTGGTTGGCAATCTGTTTTACCATGGCTACTGCCGGAATTCGTTCTAGCTTACATAGGTAAGTAGGCTATAGTGATAAATGTTAGCAGCTAGGGCGGTTAGCCTGCTTAGCTGCCAAGCAATTTAGCCAGGTGGCTCTACCACCTGTCTGTTGTGGATTCCAGCCAATTCCTGTGTGAGATCACAGCTTACATCTGGTTTCCTGGTTAACCTTCATGTGTACAAATGTGGGGAGTGGCCAGAGATTCCGGTCGCATTTGGTCCACGGTTCTTGCCTGAATTGCCTGGCTGTGAGTCTGGTCGGAAGGTCCTGTGGCAGAGTCACAGTTCTCACTCAGATTGCCTGACATATATATATGTCTCTCTCTCTCTCTCTATATATATATATATATATATATATATATATATACTTCCCGGACTCTGGCAGGGGCTGCCCTTTGTCACCGGTTCTGTTCATAAATTTTATGGACAGAATTTCTAGCCGCAGCAAGGGACCGGAGGGGGTCTGGTTCCGGAAACACGGATTTCATCTGCTTTTTGCAGATGATGTTGTCCCGTTGGCTTCATCGAGCCAGGACCTCCAGTGTGCACTGGGACGGTTTGCAGCCTAGTGTGAAGCGGCTGGGATGCGAATCAGCGCCTCCAAGTCTGAGGCCATGGTTCTCGACCGGAAAAAGGTGGCTTGTCCTCTCTGGGTGGGAGGAGAGCTCCTGCCCCAAGTGGTGGAGTTTGTGTATCTCGGGGTCTTGTTCAAGGGTGAGGGAAAAATGGAGTGGGAGATTGACAGGCAGATAGGTGCAGCCTCCGCAGTAATGCGGCCACTGTACCGGTCTGTCGTGGTGAAGAAGGTTTTCTCGATTTACCGGTCAATCTACGTTCCTACCCTCACCACTGTTCATGAGCTCTGGGTAATGACCGAAAGAATGAGATCGCGAATACAAGCGGCCGAAATGAGCTTGTCCTTCGAAAGGTGGCTGGACGCTCCCTTAGAGATAGGGTGAGAAGCTCGGTCACCCGAGAGGAGCTCAGAGTAGAGCTCCTCCACATCGAGAGGAGTCAGCTGAGGTTTTGGATGCCTCCTGGACGCCTCCCTGGGAAGGTGTTCGGGCATGTCCCACTGGGAGGAGACCCTAGGGAAGACCCAGGACGCGGTGGAGAGACTATGTCTCTCAGCTGGCCTGGGAACGCCTTGGAATTCCCCCAGAAGGTCTGGAGGAAGTGTCTGGTGAGAGGGAAGTCTGGGTGTGCCTGCTTAGACTGCTGCCCCCGCGACCCAGCCCCGGATAAGCGGTAGAAGATGGATGGATGGATATATATATCCCATATATAGGTACACGAGGAGAGGAATGGTCGAATGGTCAAAGATGATACCCAAGTTGCGGACCTCAGTGCATATATTGTTAGACCAGGTGCCAAGACAGGTGGAGAAGTGGGCAACATAACTGGAGTTGGGGGTGGAAGGTGTAATGATGATAATTTCTGATTTAGCATTGTTTAACTGTAAGAACTGCTGGACATCCAGTTCTTAATTTCTGTTAAACAGGACAAGATATGTGAGACATCAGAGCTACCGGGTGTGAGTGGTATATAGAGTTGAATGTCGTCGGCATAACAGTGGAAATTAATATTGTGTCTGTGCAGGATATCACTGAGGGGTAGCATGTAGATAGTGAAGAGAAGAGGACCCAGTATGGACCCCTGGGGCACACCACAGGACAGGGGGGCGGACACTGAGGATGTGTCACCCAGTCTCACAGAAAAGGACCTGTTAGACAGGTATGAGGTGAACCATCCTAGTGCCACTTCACTGACTCCAACAGTGTACTTCAAACGGCTGATTTAAACATTGTGATCCACAGTGTCGAATGCGGCGCTGAGGTCTAGGAGGATTAAAATTGAGTGCAGACCGGAGTCAGTCTGCAATCTCTTATGTTCCTGTCTTTCTAGAAAACTCTACAAGTCCAGACGCCTTGCTTCAATCTTCTCTACGTCCTTGTCTCTTCATTTAACCAAGGCAGGACTGCAGGCTTTAAAACTTTACATCTAGCCGGAGCTATGGAGTCTAAAATGCAAGAGCAAGTGCTATTAAAATTTCTAACCAGCTCCTCAACTGTGCTGCCGTTTTCCTTTTCAGATTCCCAATTTTCAATAAAAGCTTGACAGAAAATCAGGGCAGAGAGTCAGCTCAGAGGGCGAGAGTGGATTTTTTGATGGGTTTATGGTCAGGAAGGAGTGGAATTTGGAACTGCACTGCGCTGTGATCAGAGACAGGAAATGCTGTTAGGGATGCCTGTTCTACGGCAACACAGTTTGAGATCACAAGATCCAAAATGTGACCTTTGCTGCGGCTGGGGGATTTTACATGTTGGTTCAGATGAAAAGATTGTAGCAGTTTAATGAAGTCGGAGGCAAGTGGAGAAGAAGTAGGACAACAAACGTGAATGATAAAATCCCCTAAAATGATGACCCTGTCATATTTGACCATAATGATTGGTGAGTAATTAATGAAAAGTGAGATTTAACCACCAAATGTGGCTTGGTGCATTTGAAGAGATGGCAGCCACAAAGAAGATCTATATAAGGAGTTATTTTGTAAATAAACCTGTAAGTCACTTAAAGTCAAGTTCCCTAATGAAATTAGTTCATCAAAATAATAATTGTCGGAGACTTGGTCCCCACCAATGCCAAAAGCTATTCACCCTTGCCATACACACTCACTCCTACAGTGGTCACAAACTCGATTTTGTAGCCTTAATGTCACAAGGTCATGGACAATACAAAATGTTGGTCATATATTTGTGCAAACTAACAAACATCCTTTCTCCTTTAAAAAAAAACCCTACACACATTCTGCATGTGTCTCCTGTGGAGTGGAAGGCTAAAGAAAACAATTCTGTACTTACAGCCTGCGTCCAGTAGGTGGCATTGATATGCAGCTGCTGAATATCCTAATGATAGGTAGGTTTACTTGCTTCTTTGCCTTATTCTTATTATTTTGTAGAATGTGATTGTGGTTTGTGGCCAGGTGCCTTTGTTTGGTTCACATACTTGTTTATAAATGTATGGAAAAGTGTTTTGTTGTGTAGTTTTTTTTTTAAGAAACCAAACTTACAACACACACATTACTCTACGTGACGATTCGAAACATCTTATATGCAATTTAGAGATGTTAAAATGAAAAGTAATTACACAAAGAAAAAGAATAATACTTATGACATTTAATTGAATTGAATTGAATTGAATTGAATTGAATTTAATTGAATTTAATTGAATTGAATTTAATTTAATTGAATTGAATTGAATTGAATTTAATTGAATTTAGGATCGCTGCGACCTTTACTTTGATAGGAATTCGCGGAAGTTGTGTGGTTGTTACTCCCACTGTTCTTCCATCCATTCATCCCTCCCTCCCGCCTGTCCGTCTCCTTCAGTCCGCCGGTGAGCGCTGCTGTGTCGGTTCTCTCTGTTGCCCGCTGACCTTACATCCTGCCCAACTTTCTTCAGTGGAGAACACCGCTACCTGTGGAGCATCAGCAGGGTTAGAAGATGGGCCCCTGGTTCCGGAGCTCCTTGTGGGTCTGGTCGTGCATGTTAAGCCTGAGTGTTTGGACCCGGGCTTTGGAGTTCGAGGAGCTGTTTGAGTTCGGAGAAGAAGCCGGGGACCATGAGCTGCAGCCCGGCTCCGACGCCACTGCCGAGCTCTATCTGAACCAGTCCCTGCTGTTCTTCAGTGAAGCTTTCGACAAAGTTTATGTGAGTTTATCATCCCGTTAAATGGTTAATGTTAATGTTTAAATGTGAAATTCATCAAGTTGAGGAAACTGCTGAATAACCCCGAAATGCGTAAAGGCTGATTTTTATTTGTTTGTTTGATAAAGTTCAGTTTTAGCACAACATTCTAGAACTGGATTTGACTTTAAATATAATTTTGACTGATGAATTCATGATTTCTGAAATGTATAGTGATACAGATAATGCAAAGTTTTAGTTTTATGTGAGTATTATTAATCCCCATTTTATTTCCATTGTGCTTTACTCTAAACATGAAGTTACTTTTATGTAATAATTGCTCACATGCTTTCAAAGTAACAGTATTACCTTTTAATTTGGCATCTCAAGCCTTACAAGTATGTCTTCATCCTAAACACACACAGGTCAGTAAGCTACTTCTGCTGCTTTCAGAGTCACTTCTACTGGCATCAGCTCTACTTTTGAACAGCTGGTTTCAAGTTAATACTCTAAAGCTAATTTCTCCAGGACTTCGCTGTTATTCTGGTACTTCAGGCTCAATCTGTGTTAACTTTGTGACAGTTCCCACTGCTTTCAACACTTCAAATGATGACTGACTCGGCCCAGTGCTGCTCTTTGTTGTCACTGCAGTTTCATTCACTTCATGATTTCAGGATAGTCCTTAAAAATCTCAATGGACTTTTCTGTTTATTCTGCACTATGTAACCGACTTCAAACTATACTTATAGTTCCTGGTGAACTGCAGTTACACTTCAAATCTCAGAAATTCAGCAATAACAACAGTTTATTCATTTGACCCCTTCAATTCTTTGATGATTTCATTATGTTTCAAGACCAGTAGTTGAAGTTTTCAGCAGTGTGCCCCTGCTTGATTGATCTGATTGATAAGCAAATTGCTGTGTCAATACAGCCTTGGAGTACTGTCTGCTCTCTTTGTTTGTTGAAGCCTGATAAACTCTTCTATTGGTTCTTGATTACCTTCACACATTTTTATAGGTGTTTACAAAACAAGAGTCCTCTCCCCCGTCCACATGGAGACTAAGTTGTTTTTGTTTCCAAAATGTTTTCCGTACAGACGACATTGTTTTAATAATGCGGCGTCCACATGAATCCACACAAAACCTATGAAAACGCTGTACATATGCCAGGCCTGTGAGTGGCGCTCTAACGCTACCACAGCTACACTACAAAAACAGAAAAGAAGACATGGGCATGCACACAAATTCAACGTAAAACAGAATAACATGGATTTTAAAACATGATTGTTTTGTGTCATACATTAGTTATGCGCCTATACGATACAAACCTTTTGTTGTTTTCGTCCTTGTGTGGGCGGGGCCTCTGTGTCCCTTTGCCTGGAGTTGAGGTTAATTGTTTCGGATCCATAATGACACTGCTGATTTCTGATTTGGGTGGCGTTGTCTTTCTAGTTTAGATCAGTTCAGAGGTGTTGAATTCTCTGTGAATATGTGAACAGGGGCTGGAATGTGAGTCAATTAAAAGCTAACCAAGATAAGCCCCTCAATGGCTGACACACGCGTGAGCGCGCACACACACACACACATGCACATGCACATGCATTCCTGAGGTCATGTGACAGCTAATCCAGGTTAGAGCATCTACAGTTGTTGGTTAACTCAGTTGAAGTTCAACACCTTTTTCCGCTGGTTCCTCCAATAGTGCAAAGCAGTATCTTGTTTGGACACAGTCGTGTTTGGATCAATGGGCTTGAGAACCTCATGTCATGTTTCTGCTCTGTAGTGCATGATCATGAGGTCTGATCCAGATTATTGGTAGAAGTGGTTGGAAGGCGTGTTGTTGTTTGTCGCTGTTACATTTCTCACTGGTGACACACCTGTTGCCTCTGCCTGAGCTGTCTTTTATTTAGCAGCATGCTGGCTGCTGTCCTCAATGTCTCCTCCATCTTCCTTTCATCAGCTAAGTTATGTCTTGGAGGCAACCTGCTGTGAAATGAAGCCTACTAGGAAGGGTCAAAAACTGCAGTTCCGCCCCTGTGCCTCCAGGGGCTGGCTCTAACAGTGAGTCAATCAAGGGTCCACCAATATGGGTAAATAAAGCCTCCATCACCATGTTTGGCAATGCTCAATTGTTTAATTTGTGTTGTTCCACTTTTCAGTATTTTTTCAGAGTAGACCCCTGCTACATCTTGTACTTCTCCACCACAGAGATCACTTTATCATAACTTGGAAATTGTACTACCAGGGCTGATACTGACAAAGTAACTGGTCCTGGTCAGTGACATACACATAACATTTACGCTGGATTTACACCAGATGCGTAACGGAAGCGTAGCGGCAGCCAGTGTTGATACACTTCTGTTTTAATGAGAGTATTTACACCAGTTGCGTAGCAGTGCGTTTCAGAAGTGTCCCAGAAGTGCTGCTCCACAACAGATACACACCTGTTCTGTTTTTGAGCCAAGACCATTGACAGTAAAAACTGTGGGCAGAGCTTCCGTGACATCACCCAGGCTGTAGACATGTTCATTTCTGCTGTGAAGTCGGCAGTTGCGGCGTGAATTACAAGTTTTGACACTTCCACATGGGCTTCAAGTTTGAGCCCTGAAGTTTGCCGCTTGACCAAGACGCATAAATTTGCACCAACCAGATCGAGCAGACAGGAAGTCAGGCACCAGAACACCAGAGAGTTTTCCGGTAGATTTTAAAAATAAAACACTAACTAAAGGCTGAATGCTCGCTGATTAAACATCGCTACCAGCAGAGAAACACAGAAACAGTGTAGGTTTAATTTAGGTAAATTTGGCATTATAATGAAATGTATCAATATTTTTCTATGTATTTTCCCTAAAAATATATACATTGATATATTACTTACAAAAACTGCATTGTACACAAATCACAATTTATAACAGAACTATGGAAACTAAAAAAAAGCCACAGTAAGACTAGGATTAAGCTAATTATATGTGTGAAAGAAGGCAGGTTGGTGAATTAAAGTTAAGCTGAAACATGACAGGTTGTAGTACCTACTTTTTTGACCAACTTTCTGTGAATTTACACAGGCCTGGAACTTTCATTGTTTGTGCCCCCCTCTCCCCCCGTCTTAGTCACTTCACCATTTGTCTTCCTCCTGTTAAAACAAAAGCTTCAGACCACACAGATGTCCCCTTGTCTCCACAGGAAGTTGACGGGACACAGTGAACTCCGGTCGCCTTCGTGTTTCACGTTATTTCAGACACCGAGGGCCAAAGTTGTTTAATTAATTGTGAGCAGACATGTATTCAGGTTTGTTGTTCGGAGGATTAGGTAGTTAAACAGTGTTTAGCTGTTCAGCCGTGGGCTGCATTCACATACAGGACAGGAAATGTATGGATGCTGGGTGTCCTGTTGGTTTTACCTCACAGGCAAATACTTTGTTGGCAGGCTGTTGTTTTTAGATGCTTGTGTTGATATTTCTGTCTGCAAATGATACTTTGATGGCTTTGCTTTGACAAATTCTCAAAAACTAAGACTCAAACTTTGTCTAAACAAACCATTTCAGAGCTGAAAGCTGTTTGCATTTCTTTGAACACTTAAATTTTGTGTGTTGAGTTGTTTGTGAAGTTAATTCTCTTATTTAGTCTGTGTGTGTTTTTAAAATCCTCAAAGCATGTGCTGTGTATGACAAATAACTTAGATTATATTAGTTTTACTATGTCAGTAATGATCTTACTGTAAATAAGTGCTGAGAATGTGTCTTCTCTTCAATAATAAATACTGTGTAAAATGGATGACTGTAGTGACCACAGTGACCATTTAAGGAGTTTTCGTAAACTTTGATTCAGCTTTTACAGCGTATACAATTATTGTATTTATTGTAAAGTGACTTTTTCAAAGAGCCTGGTTGCACCAAATGGTGTCTGAATAACGTGCTAATTTCTCGAGTCATTTTGTGTGTTACTAATATGCAGCATTTTGTGTGTCATTTCACGCCACGTTCGTTTCCACTGATTTGCATTAACATGCTATTGCAGCAACAGAAGGTTTTTCTTGTGTGTGTGTTCTAAGACAAACCTTGAACTTTATTTAACCTCTAACTGTTTAACATTAGTTCTAATAACTAACTATGACCAAGAAAGTTTACAGCAAGTGAAAATAAAACTTTATTACACGTGAAAATGAAAACCTAACAGCAAGCCTGCCTTAAAGTGTGCATGAAAGGTCCACAGCATTATGCAACCAACAATGTTTTTGTTAAAAAACTGCGTGAAATGACAAGAAACGTCAAAATAATATGCAGTTAAAAAAACTGTTGTTAGTGTAGGCAGAATGTCATCATACATCCTGTCGTAGTTGTACCCCATGGCATGACATCACGTTGGAAAAACAATGGTTGTCTTGCTTGCACAGCCATTGTGGCAATGCCTACATGTACCTAAAAGTCAGTCTATCAAAACCATCTAAGACCTCATGTAAACATAATACAAGTGCTGAAATAACTTTTTACACTAAAAAAAATTGAAGAACACAATAAAAGAAACAATTGCTGCCTCAAGTGGAGGAGCTCATGTATTGCATGGGGTCTGCTCTGGTCCATTATGAGTTTCAGTCAACTTAGTGGCTGATCTACCTACCCTACTCTCACTTATGGCCATGAGAATCTGAAAAGATGCTTATAGTTTTAGGAAAGTTTTAGGGTGAGGAGCTGAGCGTAGAGTTGCTGCTCCTTCCTCCACTTTCTGAGGAGTCAGTTGAGGCATCTCAACGATCTGGTTAGGTTGCCCCTTGTGAGGTGTTCTGAATATGTTCAAATGGAAGGGGCCACAGCTCAAGGATTATATCTCTTGGTTGGCATTATAACTTTTTGGTATTCCCTTTGGTGAGCTAGAGAAGGTGGCCAAGGAGAGGGAGGACTGAGCTGTATGTCTACATAGTTTTTAGTTAGATTTTAATATAAGCATTGGTTGATTTAGTTGTGTTAAGGTTCTAGCTTGGCTTAGAGCTTTGTAGATTCATGTTGTAGCGATGTGTTTCTAGGAGCATCGAACATTTGTGGAACACCCTCAACTTTGTTCTTCTGTTTGTTCTTCTTCTTCAATCCAACTTGTTAAAATCCTTGCTTACTTTTGGAGGACTTTGGTATATCTTCTTACTGAGTGAATGCTTTGTTGGTTTAGATTTGAGCAGTTAAACTTTTTTTCTAAGAGGGAATATTTGAGTAAAAGCATCAGACTGACAGCTGCCAGTGATTATCTCTCTCTCTCTTTTCTCGCAGTGTGAAGCTCTAATTGGTCGCTGTGAGTTCATAAAGGACCCACCCCCTCTTTTAAGTGTCTCCAACTTACCCTCCCAGCCCCCCTAAAATGAGTGACATCCTGCTGCACTGCGTTTCCCCAGTAATTATCAGCCCTGCAGTGACACTTTTCAAGCCTCTTCTTATACATTCAAAGCAACATGAGGGTTTAAATTCCTAACTAAAAACTAAAATTCTATCTCCTGGCTGAGCTCCAGGTTTTGCTGCCGTGAAGGTTTTTCCGGCCGTGTGCTGGATCGTTTGTCAGGAAGTGGAGCGTCCTTGCAGACCTGGCACATCTGGAATGTGTAGACATCTGTCCTCCAAAACCAGATGGCAGCGCTCAGGGTGTTTCCTCCCTCTGCTGTTCTCACACTGATAATGATGATCTCAGGGGTCGGACATGTGTGATGTCAGTGGCGTCCTGGCAAACCTCCCCCCTGAGGAAAACATGAGATCTCAGTGCTCCAGGTCTCCGGACAGTACAGGCATTATTACATGTTGAGCCCGGCCAGCTGAAAGTATCACACACACAGTATGCAACAGAGCAACAACATGCTTCACACAAATGCACTCATTGTTTTCATCACTTCCACAGATGTGTGTGAGTGGTGAATAGTGAGTTCCATGCTGTGAAATGTTTTGGAGGACTTCATTACATGCAGGATTTATTTATTTAAGTTCTTAGCTTCTTAAACAGACATTTTTGGGGAAAAAATGATTTTTAAATGGAATTCTGAAACTGAAGTCAAAATGAGTAAAAAAACAAAAAGAAAAAGTTTTGGTTTTATTCTCACAAAGACAATGCTCCTATCATCTTTCCATTTAGCTTGTTGCTGAAAGCTAAAGCTTTAGGAATGTGTTGAGCTGTTAATTCCATTTAGACAAAAGATCTCCTGTGTCCTCTGTGATGTAGCCCGAGCGTCCTCAGCTCTGCAGGTGTCTTCTCTAAAGTCAGATACCTGCTGGGAGACCCTGGCCTTTCACCCACATGCGGCTGCCAGTCATGCGGTTCTCTGGAGGAAGTCTTTGTGGGGTGGTGGTGGGGGAAGGATGGTGGCAGTCAAAAGCCTCCTTGAAGACATGTTTCTGCTGAGACACTGGAGTATTTACAGAGGCACTCAAGCAGGACGGCTCTTCGCTTTGTCTCCTTTTCCCTCACTGCTTTCATCTTCCACCATCATCTCAAACTCACAGAGATGTTTTTCTTTCAAGTTCTTAGAAGCTCTGACCTTTGGACTCACTGCTTGTGAAGACCTATGAGGTACAGGAAAGAATTATTAGAACCCCTGCGAATTTTGTAAGTTTGCCCACAAAACAATACCAAAAAATCCAGAAAATTGCATTTCAAAATGATATATATTAAATCACATTTTCATGAATGAAATAAGTATTTGATCTCCTGTCAATCAGCAAGATTTCTGCTCACAGGTGTGCTTTATACAACTGACACTGGGAGCCCTCTCAGCTCGTTACCTGTATAAAAGACACCCGTCCACAGAAGTAATCAATCAATCCAGATTCCAAACTCTTCACCATGACCAAGACCAAAGAGCTTTCCAAGGATGTCAGGGACAAGACTGTGGACCTATACAAGACTGGAATGGACTGCAAGACCATCACCAAGCAGCTGGGTAAGAAGGTGACAACGGTTGGTGTGATTATTCACAAATGGAAGAAACATAAAATAACTGCCAATCTCCCTCGGTCTGGAGCTCCATGTAAGATGCCACCTCGTGGAGTTTCAGTGATAATGAGAACGGTGAGGAATCAGCCCAGAACTACTCAGGAGGAACTGGTCAATGATCTCAAGGCAGCTGGGACCATAGTGACCAAGAAGACTGATGGTAACACACTACACCATGAAGGACTGAAATCCTGCCATGTGTCTTGAAATGGCCTAGTCAGTCTGCAGACCTTAATCCCGTAAAAAAATCTGTGGAAGCTGAAGGTCTGAGTTGCCAAACATCAGCCACCAAACAATAACTTGGAGAGGATCTGCTGAACTAGGACAAAATCCCCCCTGAGATGTGTGCAAACCTTGTGGCCAACTACAAGAAAGCTCTGACCTCTGTGATTGCCAACAAAGGTTTTACCACCAAGTACTAAAGCACGTTTTACAAAGGGATCATTACCATTGAAATTAGACTGATCTGACTGATTTCTTTGTTAGTGGGCAAACTTACAAAATGAGCAGGGTTCAAATAATTGTATCTGTGACTAATTCTGTCTGTCACTAAGATATTACTGAGTAACAATTGAAATGTAGAAAAATGTGTCAGCAAAACCATTTCTAGCAATGATAAAGTTGCATTCAAGTACCAGATGAAATTGTGTGTGATGCTTTCCATGATGAACAATGTTATATTGATGGTTTTAGAGGATATAAGATGGTTCCCAAATCCCCATCTGTGGTACAAGTGGATTAAAGAGTCATCAAAATGTGGAACCACTGTAATATTCTAATGTGTTTAGCATAAGTACTGGTTATCATCTGTACTCTCTCTGTCAGGAAGACATGAAGAAGAGGTGCAGCTGTTTGGACTTTCTGCCTGGCTGACAGCAGAAAGTCCATGCTATCCATTATATACAGTTTGGGCCTCAGTCACGCACCAGTATCAGCTCTCATTAAATATAAAGTTAGCCTCTGAGCTGCAGCAGTTTAAACTACCCTATAGTCATTGTGAGCAGTTTAAAAGATAACACTGGTTCCTCATGCAGTGTACCTGGAAAAAATACCCTTTTGTCAATCTATAGATGCCTTGAAGTTCAATGTCACTACAGTAAATGAATAGCAGGCATATTTCTGCTGTAAAGTTGGCTGTTTTATCTGGGTCCTTTGATGCTAGTCCTCAAATGGCCACATAAGGAACCGTAGATTTTTGGTCCCTTGCTTTTTTTGTTTGGCCTGGAGGTTGTTGTTTGATCAAGTCAAATGATCTTAATTTTTACTCCATTTCCAGCACACCTTAGTGTGGTTGGAAAAAGGTCAAGGACTAAGACTGGATACTTGGTGAAAATGGCCTGCAATTTATTCCACAGTCACCTGTAGAAAAATCCCTGATCACTGATTTTCTAACGTATCAAACCTTGATAGGCTGTAGCTGTAGCACCTTCAAAACATGAGTTACTGTGTGCCTTTTTACAAGACAAAAATACAGTTCAACAGGAATTCCTGTAGTGCCCTTTGTTTGGAGCTCCTTAGTTGACAGTTACACATTAACCACCTGAATATGTGAGCCTCTCTTGAAAAAACAGCCCCACAATCCTTTAGTCAATAATAGTAATAGCTATACAGCCTGCAACCAGATTGCTGCTCAGGAACACTGATCTGCACTAATGGGACACTAATGACTCACATTGCAACCCTTCTGTTAATTTTATTCAGCTTGATAATAAGAGAGAAAAAACCGGTATAGGCAGGGTTTATGTCCAAATGAAATGTAAACTTTAAGGTTTGTTTTGTTTTTCAATGCATTTATTGCTCATCAGTTGAGGGCTTCTATTTTACAAAATAGTTCTATTTTATTAAGTCAAAGCACAATGTACACATTTTTGTTTGTTGGCTTAAGAACTACAAAATATTCAGAAGAATTAAAAACTGCCACTGGAGAACAGACTATTGAGAGTTAAATCATTCCCTGGAACTTCATTCAGTATCTGATTCCTCCACCAAAAAAATAGAGAACTTAAAGTACTCAAATGTTTCTTAGTCCCTTGGGAAAGTTAGGTAGAATTTTACACTGTATATGATGAAAAAAAAGACTTAGGATCGAGCCCCGCACACAAGATGTATGAAAAATTACCAACCATGACTGATCTTTGCTGTAGGTACAATTCAGACCACTCCAACCCTAACCGAAGGTTCCTTCATTCCTTTGTTACCTGCATTTGTACTGCGGTCCAGAGAAGATTAGCCAAATTCCTCCAGAATCAGGGTCCTGCAGGGAATCTGCACCCAACCGGAACCCCCATCTAAACCCAGACAGAAGACCTGGCTTCTCAAAAGGTTTTTAATCTCCTGTTACCGAGATGCTTTAGTGGAGATATTTAAAAAATGAGTTGTTGCAGACATTATAAAAACATTCTAGTTGCTATCCCTGAAATAAAGTGACTGCTTATCTACTGCTTTATCTGGAAAGGAGAGGATACACTTCATGGTCATGGTTCGTGGTGTTCTTGGCTCAAACAGTAAGGTGGATTTAAGTTAATGATGTTAAAGACTTTGTTCTTCTGAGTGAATGGGGAGTTTTTGTGTGGAATTCCTGTGGGCTGAGGCTCCTCTCATTCATATCTCTCCACACTCGTTAAACGTATAGATTTTTTTTTAAAACTGGCCCCCTTGAGTTTTCACTGTGTAATAATCCTCTTTGTCTGCTGTATGGAAGCCCATTCCTGCTAAGAAAGCAAGCAATCTTTTTTTTTTTTTTTTTTTACAATACTTGAAAATTAGTAAACTTTGTTTACTGTTACTTTTGAACAACTATAGCATATAATCTAATACCAATCTAATTATGACTAAAATGCAATTTATAGATCTAACTTTCAAAGACTATAAAATATAAAAGACTTGTTTGTCAAACTAACCCATATATTTTTGTGCGATTTATTAAGTGAGCTTCTGTAAAATATCCAAATAAAGCATACAGCACTTTGTTAAAAGAATAATGATAATAATCTTGGATTAAGTAAACCTGATCTTCTGTTCCAGATTAACACCAATGGATTTGTATCTTTTGTCAACCCTCCGGCTGAGAATGAGTACCTGGGGGACATGCCCAGCAGTTTCAAAATGATTGCAGCCCTGCTGGGAGACCTGGACAACAGTGATGGACAGGGAAAGGTCTACTTCAGGGAGGACAACAGCCCCAACATACTGAGTCGAACCGCTGAGCACATCCTGCAAGCTTTCCCCAGGGATACGGGAGTGGAGCCAAAGAACACGCTCATTGTCACCTGGGAGAACATAGCTGCCAATGGGATGCCTGGTCAAGTGGCCACTAAGGTGATTTATGTCAATGGGTTTTATTTTTGCACTGGATTATATCATGATACAATTTTTGGGTTATTGGTTTATCTTAGCAGACAAGGAGTATTACTGTATTTATTTCATACTTTATTTTGTATGCCAACTACAATATTGTTCAGGCACTCTCAGAAAAGGGAAGAATTGCAGTATTTTAAAAGCCCTTGTATATGTGAATATTAGTCACAACCATACACATAAACATGTCTTTCCATGACAATTTTAGCAGGTGTGGTTAAAAATAAATAAATAACTTTAAAAAAGTGGTTATATATGAAACATGCTTTTTTGTAGCTTCACAAATTAACATGATAAATTTATTAGCATGCTAATTACCAAAGAACACACATGTTTACAAGATCTTTTTGCAGTTAATGCAGTAATAGTAAGTCCGTCTCTGCAAAGACAAATTACACTCAACAAAAATATAAACGCAACACTTTTGTTTTTGCTCCCATGTTTCATGAGATGGACTTGAAGATCTAAACTTCATTCCAGATACACAATATTACCATTCCTCTCAAACATTGTTCACAAATCTGTCTAAATGTGTGATAGTGAGCACTTCTGCTTTGCTGAGATAATCCATCCCACCTCACAGGTGTGCCACATCAAGATGCTGATCTGACATCATGATTAGTGCACAGGTGTACCTCAAACTGCCCACAATAAAAGGCCACCCTGAAATGTGCAGTTTTGTCTCACAGCAAAATGCCACAGATGCCACAAGCATTGAGGGAGTGTGCAATTGGCATGCTGACAGCAGGAATGTCAACCAGATCTGTTGCTCGTGCATTGAATGTTCATTTCTCCACCATAAGCCGTCTCCAAAGGCGTTTCAGAGAATATGGCAGTACATCCAACCGGCCTCACAACCGCAGACCACAAGTAACCACACCAGCCCAGGACCTCCACATCCAGCAGGTTCACCTCCGAGATCGTCTGAGACCAGCCACTCAGACAGCTGCTGAAACAATTGGTTTGCATAACCAAACAATTTCTGCACAAACTGTCAGAAACCGTCTCAGGGAAGCTCAACTGCATGCTCGTCGTCTTCATCGGGGTCTTAACCTGACTCCAGATCGTCGCCGTAACAGACTTGAGTGGGCAAATGCTCACATTCGATGGCGTCTAGCACGTTGGAGAGGTGTTCTCTTCACGGATGAATCTCGGTTTACATTGTTCAGGGCAGATGGCAGACAGCGCGTGTGGCGTTGTGTGGGTGAGCGCTTTGCTGATGTCAATGTTGTGGATCGAGTGGCACATGGTGGTGGTGGGGTCATGGTATGGGCAGGCATCTGTTATGGACGAAGAACACAGGTGCATTTTATTGATGGCATTTTGAATGCACAGAGATACCGTGATGAGATCCTGAGGCCCATTGTTGTGCCATACATCCATGAACATCACCTCATGTTTCAGCAAGATAATGCACGGCCCCATGTTGCAAGGATCTGTACACAATTCTTGGAAGCTGAAAATGTCCCAGTTCTTGCATGGCCAGCATACTCACCGGACATGTCACCCATTGAACATGTTTGGGATGTGCTTGACCGGCGTATACGACAGCGTGCACCAGTTCCCACTAATATCCAGCAACTTCGCACAGCCATTGAAGAGGAGTGGACCAACGTTCCACAGGCCACAATAGACAATCTGATAAACTCTATGCGAAGAAGATGTGTTGCACTGCATGAGGCAAATGGTGGTCACACCAGATACTGACTGGTTCTGAGTCCCCAGACCGCCAATAAAGCAAAAACAAAATGCACATTTCAGGGTGGCCTTTTATTGTGGGCAGTTTAAGGTACACCTGTGCACTAATCATGATGTCAGATCAGCATCTTGATGTGGCACACCTGTGAGGTGGGATGGATTATCTCAGCAAAGCAGAAGTGCTCACTATCACACATTTAGACAGATTTGTGAACAATGTTTGAGAGGAATGGTAATATTGTGTATCTGGAATGAAGTTTAGATCTTCAAGTCCATCTCATGAAACATGGGAGCAAAAACAAAAGTGTTGCGTTTATATTTTTGTTGAGTGTATATTCTGTAACCCAGCAATTAATGAGGCCCACAAACTGAAAACATAATGGCAATCACATTATGCTATACATCTGCTGGAATATTTGGCAAAATAATTTGCAGTATGTATGCCACCAAGAACCCAAGAAGTCTAATTATACAATCATCTTCTTTCAGAGAAACACGTTCCAGCTGGTCGTAGCCTCATTGGAGTCGTCCTCGTGCGCCATCCTCCTGTACCCTAGAGATGGCCTGCAGTTCCTCTACACACAAGTGAAGGGAGCTAGTAAGCTGCTGGAAGTTGGCTTTAATGAAGGCCTTGTGGCGGGCTGGTTTTGGAACACCAAACAGGGAACGTACTTCCAAGCCACCACCACTGAAGAGACCTCCATCAGAGAACTGACCAAGTAGGAGTCCGGTGTCACCTGTTGGCCACTGGTGATGGTTGTTTTGAGAGTGAAATACTGTAATTTGAGTTGAGTTAGAGGAACTTAGATGGGAGGGGCATTGATGGTAGATTTATACAAAAAAGTCTGCTAACAGATTTTATTCCTTGTTGTCTCCAACCAGAAAGACAAACTCTGCACGGAATGGAGTTTGGGTGTACGAGATTGGTGCCTCACCATTCTTTTCCGCCATCACACCAGGGATGGTCACTAGTTCTCCTGAGGACGAGGAGGCTACTGAACCTCCTGTGACAATGTTGCCAAGGCAACCAGATGAACAGCAGGAAGTGGACTTCTCAATCTTCCAAACCCAGACAATTAAATCTGAAGCAATACCAGAAGAAACGCCAACTGAAATTCCCAGTGAGTACCAGACAAGTTATCCACAAGCTGAGACTGAAGAGCCAGAATATGAAGAAGAAGAATATCCTGATGAGACTCTGACACCAACACCTCCTAGCCCTGAAAGCACACAACGCGCAAGATACCCAGAGGTACCTGAGCCGAGATACCCTGATCAGTCTGAGCCAAGATACCCCACCTTAGAAAATGTACAACCAAGGTACACCATTCCTGAACCCAGCGAGCCGAGATACTCTCCAGTGGAGCCAAGGTACCCTGAGCACGAACCTGTCCAACCAGTGCCACCACATTCACGTTCACAGCACCCACAGATTGTTGTGGTGGATGAAGATGAAATTCTGGATGGTACTGATTTTTGTTGTTATTTGTCTTCAATTACTTTGCCAAATGTGTCGAACTGATTCATTTGTGATTCTTGCCTTAGAGTTTGAATACCATTTGGAGACATGCGCCCACAGCAGGCAAAAATGCTCTCCTTTCGCTGACTGCCGGGATTACAGCAATGGCTATTGCTGCCACTGTAGGCCTGGTTTCTATGGTAACGGGAAGGACTGTGTTGCAGAAGGTGAGAATTATGATACGGCTTGTTCTCATTCATGACTTAAGTCATTAATTCATGACTTAAGTAGAACTTGTGTAATCAAATGCTATTTTCCAGGCAAACCCCAGAGGATGAATGGAAAAGTCAATGGTCGGGTGTTTGTGGGGAATATGCCTTCACCAGTGGAACTTAATAACAATGATTTACACTCCTACGTGGTGGCCAATGATGGACGGGCCTACGTGGCCATCAGCAACATCCCTGACAGTGTGGGCCCCTCCTTGCAGCCGCTGTCCTCCCTTGGTGGAATCATTGGCTGGGCCTTCGCCCTGGAGCAGCCTGGCTTTCAGAATGGTTTTAGCCTCATAGGTAAGTGAACATGTGAGGTAGTTGTCTATAATTAAATCTAATTAAGTCTATAATCTATAATTAAAAGTAAAAGTAAAAATTGGATTTTGTCAAAACTGCTGCCCAGTTCTCGGAAGAGAAATTGACTGTTTACTGTATCTCAAGCCTTGGCCTTGCTGTGCATTTTTGCCAGTCTTTGCGTTTTTAGAAACATTACATATTTTGATGCCCATATGTTTACCCACATCCATGCAGGTGGACAGTTTTTCCGGCAGGCCGAGGTGATCTTCCAGCCTGGAAACGAACGTCTGAGCATCAAACAGCAGTTTAAGGGAATCGATGAACACGACCACCTGGTTGTGAGCACTGAGCTGGAAGGCCGCCTGCCTGCCATCCAGCTTGGATCGTCTGTCCAGATCAGCCCCTACAAGGAGATCTACCAGTACGGCAGAAACTGTAAGCAGCAACATACAAACACTGAAGCTGAAGGCTGACACACTAAATCTAACATTCATTTATTTTAACATATTTTTTGTCATTCAAAGCGAATCATAATGTGTAATCAATTAATTAATTAAATGCATTATTAATTTCTAGCTGAATGGATATATTTTTCGTTCTCCATTCAGTGATCACTTCCTCCTCCAATCGCGAGTACACCATCACCACTCCGGGTGGCAGTGTCCAGATCAGAAGCTACCAGTGGCGTCAGACCATCACTTACCAGGGCTGCGCTCATGACGACAGTACTAGGGAGGCGCTGCCTCCTCAGCAGCTCAGTGTGGACCAAATCTTTGTCATGTTTGACACTGGCAACCATCTGATCCGCTTTGCCATGAGCAACAAAATAGGCTCCATTCACAGTGAGTTCTGACATGCACAAAAAAAGGGAAAATGTCTTTTTTTAAACAATTTTCTCTAATTATCAGTGGAAGAATCTGTGTGGGGGTAATTTTAAAGATTTCAAATATATCAATTGGACTGGAATTTTTGGTGTTTTGAAAATGTATGTATTTAATTTGTTTATTAGTTTATTGTAAGAGAAAGTAAATGGCAAATATTTTCCTAACTGGTTAATATTTATTTTTAAAGAAGTAATTTGTTTCACATAATTAGAGCATATTTTGGTGAATTTGTGTATTGTTAGATTTTGGTGTATTGTAAGGAACGGAAGGAATGGATTTTAAATCCATAAAAAATAATGTAGTAGTTGTTGCTTCATAGTCCTTGTAATGTAAACTAATTTTCCCTATACGGAGGCTCAAATAGGCCGAATATTTTAGCTATTTTGACTAAAAACAGGTGCAGGGTTTTCTTTGCGTTGTGTTTTTAGCATTTTTTGTCTCACCTATTTTGGCACAAACATCAATACTAAATAAATAAACAGGGAAACTTGCTGTTACACACGCACATAATGAGCAGAGTTCATGTTGTGTAGTTACAGATGGACACATTGCAGGGCGATCAGTGTTTTCCAACCTTTATTGAGACAGCACATTCCACATTTAAAAAATCCCACATCAATAGATCATTTAGGGTTACCCTCCTGTAGAACAGGTCTAAATAAATATCCTTATGTTATACCTAATGTACATGATGGCATGTTATTTCTGTCTCTAAGGTTACGCACACACCGACTGCACTAAGTTAGTGGTCACATTGCCAGACCAACACAATGCATGCACTGACACAAAAGTCTGTTCACTTATCTAACTCTAGGGGTATTTAATAGTTCTGCTGGCATAGACGATCAAAGACAAATTATTTATAAATAATATTTTCGGACCAATTAAGTGAAAATGAATCATTTCCCACCTAATGATCTCTAATGGCACACTAATGTGCCACTGCGGCACACTGGTTGGGAAACACTGAGGTGGATAAGGTGGTCTGACTCCAGCTGCAGGTCATCAGATTGCATCTCCTCTGTCAGGGACAGTCAGGAGTAAAGCAATGTGTGTTATTACCCAGAGGAATGCACTGAAACACGCCTCCGACAGTTTTATGCCTTGCTGGTGTTTGCAGTGGAACATCAGAGGAAGATAAACAGTAATCTGAGCCTGGCTGTATTTCCTCAGCTGCACTCAAGAGAGGCAGTGAGTGTGGCAGGGAGGTGGGTTGAAGGTCAGTGGCTGAGGTCAATCAGATACCAACCTTTTTTGTACAAGATTGTAGGAGGGCAGGGCATCAGGAAGATGTTTTGTTAAAAAAAAGAAAGAAAAGGGCTAAAGGTAAAAGTGCAGGTGGGTCTATTTGATGGGGCGCCCTGAGTTAAACAAGCAAACAGCACTCAACAGCTGGAGTTTGTTGGCAAAAGGTTGAACATCTGGCCGTGTTTTCTGTGAGGAAGAAAACTTCAACTGAAGCACCAGCTCTCAGCTGCATGATGGGAACATCTCTCCCGATAAGTTGTAGTCGGATGCATCATTTATTTCTCAAGAACTGTATGTCCGTGCTGCCAGATAAGACGTGTCAGACTTTGTTAACCTGCATTGTGTTCTCATTTTTCCGACAGGCAGCGTTCTAGAGCAGAATCCGTGCCACACAGGTCGACATGGCTGTGACATCAACGCGGTGTGCAGACCCGGCGAAGCCCTCCACTTCACCTGTGAATGCACAACTGGTTTTGCTGGAGATGGACGCTACTGCCAAGGTAACACCACTTTTTTTTCATATGTGTTGGTTAACATATCACTGATCTGTTGGTGTGTGTTTGGCAGATATTGACGAGTGCAGGGAGAACCCTCAGGTGTGTGGACCCAGTGCAGTCTGCAATAACCAGCCTGGAACCTTCCGATGTGAGTGCTTCACTGGCTTCACTTTCGCTAGCGATGGAAGGACCTGCATTGGTACGTTTGAATTGATTGTGTGTGTATTGACAGCTGTATGGGTGGGCGGAAATACGGGTTCCTGTGTGACTTTATTTAAAGAGTCCCTTGTTTCGCATACAGATGTTCCACCAGCTGCCAACAGACATAAACAATGGAGGTTTTGTAAGACTCTGACTGTAGATGGGACTCATTGCAGTGCAGACATGAGTGACGTGACGTTATTCTTTGTTTATATTCCTGAATCACTTTGATTCTAACACATATGGGCAGATCAACATCATGTTTGGAATGCTATCATCAGCTGTTTATGTTTTAAGACACACTAGCTGCTGGCTAATGCTTATTAAAAGATTCAAAGCAATTAGCAGTGGTACTGTCACAAAAATGTGTCAGCTGTTTGTCCCCTTGCAAGGTTTGAAAACTCTGTCTCATTTGTTTGTTATTCCACCATGTACATAAGATGTCGGTCGATGGTGAAAAGTGTACATAATGTCATACTTCTGGACAGCATGAAGACACCATCCAGTTCTCTGCAAGTTCCCATCCTTGTCACGTAAAAATAGGAGGTTTAGGATTTGAGAAGCAGCATACTGTTAAGTGGACTGCACTGAGCATAGAATTGTTTTTCCATCTAACCCTTTTTGTTCACATATTTGTTTTTCTTAAACTTGACTAACACTTGTCTCCCTGGTCCTGCAGAGGAGAATCGTCCAGTGGATCACTGCCAGAGAGGAAGTCATGACTGTGACGTCCCTGAGAGAGCAATGTGCAGCTACACTGGAGGCTCAGCCTACGGCTGCTCCTGCCTGCCAGGGTTTGTGGGTGACGGCCGGTTGTGTCAGGGTGAGTTGGGAATTTACTTACCCAGCTGTGTGTCAGTGAAGTCAGCGCACCCTGGGGTCACGTCAGCCAAACCTCAGCGCTATGACTTACGCTTGTTACATACTCCGTGAGAACAGAAAAATCTGTTTGTGTTCCCGAGGTGGCAAGAACAAGAACAAGAAGTTCATTTCGGCCGGGACTTCTCATACTTCATGAAAAACGTGTGTGCAGGACTCATAGGGCCCTTCCACTGCAGCGTGCAGCATCGTTTGACCTGTGTGAATTCTGCACACCTGAAGAAGCGTTTCTGTTTCTTCACATTCACCGCGACCACTCCAACAAAGTTATGCCCAGACAAGAACAAGCTGCGAGGCCTCCCAAACCAGCGAGAGAGCGCCAGAACAACTTTCTCTGTTCTCATGGAGCATGTAATAAGCTTTATATCAGCATTAACTACATAATAATCACTCATGTATCAAGAGGACAGTGTTTTGCACAATTCTCACGGTTTTGCCATTTGTAGGAGTTCCAGAGATAAAGATAAAATATTTGGGAATTACTGTAACAACTTCCTTTTTCCACAGTCCTGTCTCTCTCTGTGTAATCCAGCCCGACTTCATAGTTTAGCGTCAAGGCTCTGTGGGGGCCTAGCCATCTGTTATAGGACTCCATGTCTGTTTTTGGCCACAGTTCTTCATCAGTCTGGCTGAATGTTTGGACTCATCATCCTGCTGCAGGAAGATCTTTTTTATTTTGAATGTCCATTTCTGAAGACTGCTCATACAGCTCGACTGGTCTCTGTGCAGAGAAGGTTGTAGCAATGCTTTACCTGTCACCTTGATTTGAAGACATTCAGCTGAATCTCCTGGCCTTTATTTCAGTATTTCCAGAGGCATGATTTAAGTTGATTTAAATGGATTTAAGTCCACTTTTATTAGCAGTTATGGTCTGTCTAAGCTTTTTTGAAGATGTTTCACGTCTCATGCTTGTTGAGGTCACATGACCTTAGGATCACATGACTAAAGATGTAAATGGGAGTTCTGTTTATTAACCTCAGACCACCCTCTTTGTTTAGTGATGACCGTTTGAGGTTGACTGATGAGTCCTTGTTCCTTGGCATTGAACTGCACTGTGCCTGTTTTAAACTAGGATAGAAAGCCTTCTAATGCAGGAATGCTCGAAATTTCAACATTGTAATTCTGTTCTGTGTTTTTGTGCTTTTAACAAAGCCTAGTTTGTGTAAGTACAGGTTCTAAAGAATCGCCTCTAAAGCCACCTTCAAGCAATGTCAGTATCTCAAAGCATTATCTACAGCTTTGTAGATCTGCTTATATGACGCGTGTCTCTACTTCTAAATGCTTTCGAAGACAGAAACCATATTTTGTCTTCATTCCCCCCAGATGTTGATGAGTGTCAGCAGGAGCTATGCCACCGTGACGCCGTCTGCTCAAACACACAGGGCTCCTACACCTGCCAGTGTCATTCAGGTTTCTATGGCGACGGCTTCCAGTGCACTCCAGTGTCTTCAGGTAGGTAAAAAAAGTTAGGGGCTGGTTCAGAGAATTGTATTACATATTTTAGTCATAATTAATGTGCTAGGACTTTTCATTGACCAAAAGCTGTAATAACAGACCATTTTGTTCAGATGATCGCACAGACTGAAGCTCCTTCAGACATTCCAGAGACGAATGGAAGCTGTGTAAACACTGTGGTGTATAAACATTTGTGACTGTACGATAATTCAGCCTGAGAATGTGAAAGTGTGCAGAGAAGACATGACATGAGGTGTAAACACTGGACGATACACAGCTGAGCTTCGTGATAGTACAATAAATGTTATTTACGAATTTGCACTACATGTGTATCCAAAGCTATATAATGTATGTTGATCTCATATGTTGATGAAGGTTCTCAGTCATCCAGGTCATCATACGTAGAGAAGGTTGAAGCAAGGCATCTGGACTTGTAGAGTCTCTTAAAGACGTTTCTCTGCTCATCCAAGCAGCCTCATCAGTTCTGTCTGTTTGGTGGGAAACATGGTTTATATGTGGTGGAGGACCTCAGTGGGTGGGTCTGGATAAAACTTACAAACAATAGCTCTAAATGTTTCCATACTTACCTGTGATGATCTGGCTGACTGGGCCAGGTGTGTCTAACGACTGAAACTGCTATGAAACTGCCGGAGGTGGACTGGTTGACAGCCCTTTGTTCTTGCTGTGAGTATGTGCAAACTTCCTGGAATGGATGGAAGCTGCATTGTATGTGGTAGAAAGATGATGTCTCAGGCCACCTCTGTTAAGGGAAGGTTTTTCCAGCTTAACATAGATGCTCCCTTGACTCCTCTTTCTCTTTGAGGTGGAGGTGAACAGCTGAGTCTTGTCCTGAGGAGGTGGCTCTCCTGTGCTGAGCCATTCTTCTGTGGAGTGGTTGTTTAGTTTCTCCAATGTACAGATCAGAGCATTCCTCACTGCACTGGACTGCATATATCACATTGCTGTGTTTCTCCCTGGGAATCTTGTCCTTTGGGTGAACACACTTTTTTCCAAAACCTACCCAAGAGAAAGAAACTCGCTTTGGGGGGCGCTCTCTGGGTTGTACACTCAAGACTGCATAAAGTTCCTCAACATACAGAAAATACTACCCCTTTAGTAGATACTTATGAGGCATAACACAAACCTCACTGGAACTTAATTCAGACTGGGAATTCTCTGGGAAATGGGGAGAAACTTTGTAAAACAGAACAGCACCTATGTTTGATTAAAAACTGGGGCCTAAGATGAAGGCTAGGGGTGCACCAAGCCTTTCCATCATGTTATAACAGCCTAGTCTGCTTATATCTCATAGCTAACAGAAGCTTTGAGCAGGATAGGAGCTCACCATCTCAAATCTACACTAATAAGGCCTGGACTTGTTGTGTACCAGACTTTTCTGTTGCTTCACTATGTGTTATCAAAATACAAAAACAAAGCTGCCACCTCACCTAAGCTCCACTCCTCCTCCATCCCTCAGCCTGTATTTGGATTGGCTAGGAGTTCAGTGGACTGAGGTGCTGCAGAGATGGAGGGTTAGACATTTTTATTTAAGTTCTTGGTGGAATTGTAGATAGAAGACCAACAAAAGTACAAAACACGCCCATGAACAATCTTCCTCGGACCTACAATGATGTGATTTCCATACAAAGCAAAGCAGTAGTTCACTTGTGAGTTCTAACAGGTGGGACAATATTTCAACATAGGAAACAGTCTGTCTTTCCTCTTTCATCCTGTCTCCTTGTTCTTCTTCTTTGTCATATTCAACCTACGCAGACACCACATTGGCTGACAGACTGTAGTTAACAGCTGCCTGGTTAGTTATTGTTGTTGTCTGCTGGTGGTTTGCTGTTGACCTAAAGCTGCAGACACTTTTAGTGAGTCCAGGTGTCACTAAGTAAGAGCTAATTACAGCTTCACTAGTCCACTCCAACGTTTTGTCATATTTTCATTCTTTTTATGACCCGCTTGGCCTCTGAAAGGCATCATTTAGTGTCCCCTGTCAAAACTTGTCAGTGTCTCTTACTGTAAGCCACAGTCAGCCTCCTTTTGTTTCCACTGTCGGCCTTTGATCTTCGCTTGTCTCTCAGGGGTCCAATTTTTTGTTGTTTGATTGTTGGTAGATGACGTGGCGCTTTGAGGACACCCTGCTGCCATCAGACAGTGTTATGGCTGCCTTGTGGTTTGTCTCACAGGTTGATACCTTTTGCAGAATAAGTGTGTGGAGATAGCAGAGTCTCTGTCAAAAGTCTCTGTGGCCCCTGGATGCAACCACAGAGATACAGAGCTTCCAGCTCGCCTTTAATCTCTGGTTCTCTCCACAGCTTGTGGAGCTGCCACGTACTAAAACCCCTCTGTTCAGGAGCTAGGGCATGTCACATGAAGTTCCTTTATGTTGTTTGTGTTACTATCCAACTGCCGGATCATTCTCCACCCATGCTATCCCAAGTTTCACTGCTCACCAGTGACTGCTGGGAAAAGGAATACACTGCAGGATTCATATACACTTTGGTGACATATGAAGCCAGTATGTGGCCAAATCTCTCTCCCCATAATCAACTGTAATGCTAAACATAGCTGCTAGCTCACAACAAGTAATTTTAGCAATACAGTCAGCAAACATAACTTTTGTGTTTTTGTGTGACTTTATCTTTATTTGACATCATGCTAACCGTTTCCATTCTAACCTGATTCTACCTAAATTAAAATTCGGATCTGTTTCCAAAAAAGTAGTATTTGAAGCAAAGATCCTCGACCCTCCACTCTCTCTGTGTCCACAGAGCGTGAGAAGACCCAGTGTGAGCGGCACAGAGAGAGTGCCCAGGCTGCCACCACCTCCAGCACAGGCTTCTTCTCCTTCTTCCGTCCTCGGCCAGCTGTCGGTCAGTACATCCCACAGTGCAATGAGTATGGAGCATACGAGCCCACGCAGTGCCACACCAGCATTGGGCAGTGTTGGTGTGTGGATGCCAACGGCCAGGAGATCCCAAACACACGCACCGGACCTGGCAGCACTCCTCTGTGTGAGTCTCACACTGGCGTTTGTTATTTTATGTTTGAAACCTTTATCAGACTAGATGTACTGGATAATTGTTACCTTTAAGACCAAACACATTAATAACTTATAAGACACAGATGTAAATCACATATATTCTAATGAATTAATTGATGCTACTGTATACTATATCAGAGTTCAGTATCATCTCCTCTTCTGTTTAGGTATCGATCAGTCGGTGACTCCTTCGCCGGTGGGCCCGACCCCACGGCCTGATGTTCATCCTGTCGCTCCTGGAACGCACTTGCTGTTCGCTCAGAGTGGGAGGATTGAACACATGCTGCTGGATGGATACAGCATGAATAAGGAGGAGGCCAAACCGCTCCTGCACATTCCTGTGAGAACAACATCACTGCAGACACAGAAAACCACCGGCTTTCATTCTTATCCTGTTCGTATCCAGTGCACTGCTGCACATTGTCCTGCTTGTTACTAAAGAAATCAGTCACTTTGCAAAAAAGGTTTATCTGATATGAAATTTATTGCACTTCTTAAACACAGTTCAGGAATAAGAGATCACTCCTCTGTGATCCTGTGAGCCATAGCAGCAGTATGGTGTACAGTACATAGCAATGACCAAACCAACAGACCATAGATGGCTTCTAGATTCCTTCTAGCAATATTTCACATACACTAGGAACATAGTAACATTACCACAAGAACTTTCGGTCTGTAAACTGTGCTATTCTTCTTCATAGCAATGCAATTAACTCACTCACTCACTCACTAAATGTGTGAAATGCATATGACTTCCAGGAGTGACAGACAAAACTCCAAAAACAATCTTTTTTAGCTTGAGCACTCGGCCAAACTAGATCCTGGTGGAAGGAACATGTAGCAGCAGCAGGATTTTTGTGATGTCGACTTTCACTCCCTTTATGTTCAGATGTTCTAGAATTTATACCCACTGTTCATCATTAATTCAGTCAAAACCCCATCTCAGCATTCTTCTGAACAATCATTGGGTTGTTCCTGAGAAGATTTCAGCCTCTGAAGCCTTTTCTTATCTTTCATGAAGTCTGTAAATCATCCGTCACACAGCAGCTGAACACAAAGACTCCTTGTAAAAAGTCTCAGATGAATGAAACTGTGTTTTCTGTCAGGACCGGGTTGCGATCGCTGTGGCCTACGACTGTGTGGAGAAGATGGTTTACTGGTCTGACATCACAGGGCCAGAGATCAGCAAGGCCAGTCTGAGTGGAGGAGACATCATCCCGGTCATCACTAAAGGTACAGTGGACCTTACAGTCCAGTCATGTCATCGCTGAAGTATCAGTAGCTGTATTACACTGTGTCTCTTCCTTCCTCCTCAGAGCTGCAGAGTCCTGAAGGTATTGCCATTGACCATGTGTCCCGCCTCCTCTTCTGGACTGACTCCATGCGGGACACCATAGAGGTCTCCAAGCTGGACGGCAGCCAGCGCAGAGTGCTTTTTGACACAGACCTAGTCAATCCTCGACCCATCGTCACCAACCCAGCATATGGGTAAGTGATCTGTTAAGCTGAGGAGGTGGAGGGAGGAGACGGTGAGTAAATACATGTTGGCTGACATGTCCTTTGAAGTAAGATAAGATAATGCTTTATTAGTCCCCCACAGGAGAAAAACACAGTGTTACAGCAGCCAGGAACGATAGAAGCACACATTGTAAGAAGAAGACATTGTAACTATATGACTATAGTAATAGTTATACATTGCCATAGTGATGTAATCTTAGTTATGTATAAACATACATACATGTAAGTTAGTAGTCATAGCAGTAATCTTGGTAGCAGTCTCAGAGTTGTGGTTTAGGAGTAGTAGTAAAAATAGTAGTAGTAGCATCAACACTTACAAAAGGTTTTCCAGCTCAGGCATCCAAGGCGTACTTTTTACGAGATGTTTTTGTTGTCAGACGGCTGTACTGGGCAGACTGGAACAGAGACGGGCCTAAGATTGAGATGTCCAACATGGATGGGACAGAGCGGGTTGTCCTGGTCAAAGATGACCTGGGGCTTCCCAATGGTCTGACCTTTGACCCTGAAAATCAGCAGCTGTGCTGGGCTGATGCAGGTGAGACTCCCGGTGGGCAGGATTTGCAGAGCTGTTGTACAGCAAGATGTACTCTCAGTGTCCCTGACTAATTTATCCACACTGATGTGCAGGCACTCACAAAGTGGAGTGTATGGATCCGCACCGCCAGCTGAGGAAGCAGATCGTTGAAGGGATCCAGTATCCCTTTGCACTGGTCTCCTTTGGAAGGAACCTGTATTACACAGACTGGAGGAGGTATGCTGCTATATACTTACAGATATATTCGAAGTCATGTGAATCATGGAACGTGACATTTGATGTTTTTTACATTTGCATTGTCATGATGAATTAGCCATGGCTCAAAGAGCTGGCTGCAGAGTAACACACTCACTGTGCATTGTACTATGTACAACTGTGTATGTGACGAATAGAATTTGACTGAACACATCCATTAACAGGCCCAGAGTCTGAGTGGATTTTAAATAAACTGTTAATGGTGCATTAAAGTCTGCTGTTTAAAGCTCAGCTATTTGACTGGGTAAGGCATATAAAAGCTAAGTGTGTTTAATCTAACGTGTCTCAAACCTCACTGTGTGGTCTGTATCAAATACAGTTTACATGATGTAATGTTGTGGTTATTTTTGCAGGGAGGCTGTAGTGGCTGTGGACCGTCACTCTGAGAAAGAGACAGAAGAGTTCCTGCCACAGAGGCGCTCCAGGCCGTATGGCATCACCACAACACCAACACAGTGTCCGCAAGGTAAAGGGCATTTGCACAGTAAACTGCAACACTTGAAGGAATAGTTCCGCATTGATTAAGAAAACCTTTATTTGTCCCACAATAGGGTTAATCATATAAAGCTTGTCTGTATTGCTAAGGCACAGATGGGGGTTGAACCCATGATCTTTGGTTTACAAGACCAACGCCTTACCACTTGGCCACCATGCCCCTGATAAAAGTCCAGACTAGAAATTGATGAACCCAACAGCCCAAACTACAGGATGCTAAAAGAGCTGTGTGATTAGTAAACTGAACTTAGATGTGAATTTCTGAAGTTAATGTTACTTCAAGTCAAATAAGTAAGTTGCACAGATAATTGCTTACTAGCTGATATAATGATATCATGTCATGCATATAAATAATACAAAACACAACTTTCGATGACATTCTGTGTGCAACAACTATGCATTTTTGCTGCATAAACTCACATTTTAAGCCACTCGCATATTATTTCATGCTGTTTCTGGACAAAACAAAACAATGGTGATGAAAATCTTTTTCTTCTTTCCCTGGTTGACAATCACCAGGAGGGTCCCACCTTATGAGCTGGGTCCTGTTCAAAGTTTCTTTGCGTTAAGGGGGAGTGATTTCTTGCCAGTGTTTGACTTCAAGTCCTTGCTTCGTGTTCAGGCTCCGGGTCTATGTAAATTACCCAGAGACAGTTTAAGATGTTATACAAATAAAATTGCATTGAATTGATGTGCAGTACTGGGGGTGCAGTGGTTAGCACCGTCACCTCACAGCACCTCAAGTTATCCCGATTCGATTCTGACTGAGGCCTTTTTGTGTGGAGTTTGCATGTTCGCGCCTGCATGGGTTTTCTCCGGGTGCTCTGGCTTCCTCCCACATTCTTATAGGTCAATTGGTGGCTCTAAACGATGCCCTGTCATGGACTGGTGAGCTGTCCAGGGTGAGCTGTCCTGGGTGTAGTTAGCTGGGATAGGCTTCAGCCCCCCATGACCCTGCACTGCAGGACAAAGCGGGTTCAGATAATGGATGGATGATGTACTGGATGATGTTACCCGATAAAGCTGAAACCATCCATTTGCTACCAACTATTATATTGAAAGTTGTTTTTTGAGGTGTTTGTACTTGGGGTCTAGCTTTGGATAGAAGGAGGCTAGGTGTTTCCCCCCTGCTTCCAGTTTTTATGCTAAACTATGCATAAAACTCTTAGCACAGTTAGCACAGTTAGCTAACCTTCAAACAGTTGTGTTTTTTTATGTTTTGCATTTGGAAATGTGGATGAACCCTGGAGTGGTGAACTTCAGCTGCACAGTCCGTTGGTCAGAGCAGCTTAATGCAGTGGGAGTACAGATGTGCTCAGTGAGCGTAGTAATTGATTCCAGGCTCATATAGCTTGTGGATGGATATAGGCGTGGGAACACCAGGCTGATGTGACCTCAGGGAAACCAGCTGTGGATCTGGAGACGCACAGCTGGATCAGTGCCCTGAACTATACAGCAGGCAGTGAGAGAAACCACATCACCTGCTGCTTTCTCTGGAACATGAATGGGTGAATGAGTTTCTGTCACCAAATGTTGAACCATTCCTGAAGTTGCAGTCTCTTTAAAACATTTCTGTGGTGATGTTGTTTTTTTAACCAGATGTTAAAAAGAACATTTATTGTAGATGATGGTGTTGTAGGGCGTTTTCATTCTTGGCCTGTTTAATGTGTTCTTGTCTGGGGATTGGAAGCTAATATTTAGAATACCAAGGATGCTAAATTATTGTCCCATTGCTTGTCAATTGTATAAAACCACATGGTGCAACTAAAGATTACATATGAACGCTACTTAGCATCCCAGCAGGTGTAATGTTGACATCCTGGTAAGAAGGAAAAAACTAAACAAATAACTAAGATGACATCACTATGACAATGTAGCCTATAACTAATAACACAGACTGAGGTTCACCAAACTGCATCTGAACAAAGAACAACACTTGGAACAATGTCCTATGGACACATGAGACCAAAGTGGAGCTGTTTGGTCTTAATGATCACCACCATGTCTGCTGGAAACCAAACACAGCATTTCAGCAGAAACTCCTCATACACACTGTCTGACAGTTAAAGCTTGGTGGAAATTGGGTCATACAGCAGGACAATGATCCAGAGTACAGCAGCTATACAACTTTAGAATCTTTGAATCTTTACCTTACCTTACCTTACCTTACCTTACCTTACCTTACCTTACCTTACCTTACCTCAGTCTTCATCTTTGCCAAATAAATACTGGCATGGTGAAAAAGGTTATATGTTGTTGTTCATGTTGCTGTCATTCTTCCTGGATGATGCCCCTATAAAATAACCTAAATTGATTGATTACAAATATTTTTTAAGCTTGTACTTTTCCATATTGTGTGTTATGATGATCAGAAGTCATGAATCATGTGTTTCAAGCTGATTTATTAATGACTTCCTGATGTTGTTTTCCTGCTTTAGCTTATAACTACTGCTCCAACAATGGTGGCTGTAGTCACCTGTGCCTGCCACGGCTCGGAGGCTTCACCTGCCGCTGCCCGGACGCCGCTGAAGGCCAGTGTGTGGAGAGGAACCTGTGAGTCTGCAGATCGACCAGAGTGCTGCTGGAAACCAAACACAATTTATACTTTTTTTTTACTTGAACTGAACATTTCTATGACCATTTTAGAGTTGTGTTTAGATTTGATCAGTAGCCTAAAACCACTTGGATTAATCAGGAGATGAAGAAGAACTGAATAATACTTCAGGTGTCTTCATGGTTTTTTTACAAGCTTTCTTACAAATGTGGTCTAATAGATTTATGCGAGAAACAATCGTTTTTTATAATATTCTGTGCAGTTTAAAATAAAGTCACAGAGATTTGTCATTGACATTTTCCCACCAAGAGGTGTATGTAATTGCAATAATAATTACCTGTTATATATAATGTAAAACCATCCGACATTTCTTCCCATTCTGTTTGCAATGATCTGATTGGAAGAACTAGTTAACTGAATTATGGGTTTAAATATATGTATAATACCACTAAATGATATTTTAGGTGTGTTCTATATAGTTTTTTGTTATTTGTTTTATTTTTAAAATAACACTTTAGTCACATGAAATAATTATATCATTTACAATCCTAGATGATGGCCGTTTTTTTCATGACTGATGTACTCAACATTTTGGAATTGAACTGCTAATAGCAGCACTGTGAGCCAGTGACAGATCCTGTGTTGTAGTAGAAGATGTTTTCTTTTGTATTTTTTTGTATGGACTTGTAAATAATTACCTGTTATGTAGACAAGAGTTTTTGATATGTAACGGTGCTGATGATCTACCTGATAATGATGATGATGATGATGATGATTACTGTGAAGGCATGACCACATTCATGTTACATTGAGTGTTTACACTGACACCCTTTCAAAATAAAAGGAACAACAGATTTAATATTTCCCATCCTCATATATGGAAGACAAACAGTTGCTCATTTCTCTCATAAATGGTGAATATGGAAAGTTAGATATTTTACCATTGAAAGGCATGAGAAAGTCTGGAGTACAATGGGAAGATTACCATCTGTTATATTGTCTGCAACTTATAATTACTTTCTGGAAATCCAAAGTAAGATTTTACTTCAAACCTAGCTAGCCTCCAAGCACAAGCCTCCATGTTGTGTTGGATTTGGGAAACTCAGCTCAGGTTTTTTTTTCTTTTTTTTTCCTTCAATTTAAATGAAAAGCCATAAACTGTCAAACAGGACTGCACTACAGCAACACATTATTTAGTATCTGAAGTTTCAGCACAGCCTGAAATAAACTAACCATGTATATTGAAGTATACTGAGTTTAATTGTTATAGTGTTGTTAGGGTCGTGTTGCCTGGTTCAATCAGGTCGCATCTCTGAGCAGGAAGTTCTCTTGTTTGTACTGGCCATCGGCCTAGGAGGGAACATTCAAAACATGTACAGCCTCAATAAAACTTTTGGAACCCTGAGTATTTTGTTTCATTTCAGTTATTATAACCTATTGTTGACATTGCATACATTAACTCTGAGCATGCTCAGTGAGGTCTGTAGGCTCTGACATGTAGCTCTTGGATTTTCTTTGTATTTCTCTGATCTTGGGGTGAATTTTCTGGGACGTCCACTCCTGTGAAGATTGACAAATAAACTGTCTTGAATGTTTGTGAATAATCTTTCTCTCTGTAGAATGTTGAACTCCAAATAGTTTGAAATGGTTGGCCAGATCTGTACCTTGTCCCAGTTCTGTCTCTGAGCTCTTCAGGCAGCTCCTTTGACTTCATGATCCTCACGTGCTCTAACATGCACTGTGAGCTGTAAGGTCTTATACAGACAGGTGTGTGTCTTTCCTAATCAAGTCCAATCAGTGTCATCAAACACAGCTGGACTCAGATGAAGGTGTAGAACCATCTGAAGGATGATCAGAAGAAATGGACGCACCTGAGTTCAATATATGAGTCACAGCAAAGGCTCTGAATGCTTAGGACCATGTCATATTTCACTTTTTCTTTGTTAATACATCTGCAAAAATGTCAACAAGTCTGTGTTTTTCTGTCAATATGGAGTGCTGTGTGTACATTTATGAGGAGAAGAATGAATTAAAATGCGGTTCAGGCTCTGGCATGGACGAACCTAGGGCTGACAGATGGTGTCCCAGCTGTCCCCAGCAGCTGGGACACTCACAGAATATGTACACCTTACACACATTAAATGGCACCAAAACTGTCCCCAAAACTGTGGCATGGACCAACAAAGCGGCACATACCACTAAAACAGCCAGCGAGTGATGCATGTAGTGCTTGAGCAGACTGTCTAAGCCATAAAGTCCAAAACAGGCACTAAATTCCATCAAAACTTCCCCCAACATACCACTTTAAGATAGGCACATACCACTTCAGCAAGCGAGGCATGCCAAATGCCACTTCGGGATCTCGCCCCTACTGTTTCTGTGTGGAGTTTACATGCTCTCCGCGTGCCAGGTGGTTTTTCCCCCGGGTTCTCCGGTTTTCCCCCACAGTCCTAAAATATGTCAGGTTGATTGATAAAGAATCTGAACTTTCCATGTGAATTTAAGTAAGTAAACCCTATAAAATTATACTTAACATGCCATCATTTCAAGAGTCATGAAGGTAATCAGTTTCTTAATGTTGCATATCATCAAATGAATTTGTGACAATCATCACCTGCAAAAGATCCGAACACAGAAAAACAGTGTGACACACAGTAGTGTCCATCCATTGTAAAGTTTGTCCTCTTGACTGAAATCTCTAGACATGATTCTCTGAAAGTAATGAGTGGTTATAACTGCCCTGAGTATTAAGTGTGCAATAAATGATCGGACTGACATCATCCAAAGATGACATGATATATGTGGGGCAGCAGAATTAGAGGCTGGTCTCAGGTCAGTTTTCTGATCCCATGGAATGCAGAAGTTCAGTTTAAAGGACTGAAGCTGAGGTGGACATAACACATGAGAAGCCATTTTTAATGAATGGTCAGATCTTAAATTGTTTACACCAAAGGCTTTTTATTAAAATGTGAAATATGAATGAAATGTGTAAAACTGAAAAATAAAATGAGTGAGAGATAAGCGATGTTTTTGGGGTAATTTGTTTGGAAAGCTCCTCACACATAAGACAGTGGAGACAGAACTGCAGTTTAAAGAACTCAGCATTTGAGTTTATTTAATGAGTCATCAGGCGACTGCTCATTGGAACGTTCACCTTCCGTTCCTGTCTGGGAGAAGAACAAAATATTCATCTGTTCACTCCATTTTTGCCACATGCAAGATGGCGGCGGTGGTGACGCGAGATTCATCGCTCAATGATGTCGCCTTTATGCATGCCCGCTAGCTCCCTCCAGATTTGCGTGGGGTCGCGCGGGAATTCCCGCCCGTTGCAGGGCTCTACCTGGTGGTTCTGCCAGGCGTGTCTCCCACATGAGGCTGGTTTTCCAGTCTGCTAGAACTGAGCTGAGGGCACAGGTTAGGGCTTTGCTGTACCACTAATGGAGATTCTTTGGAAGCAGGTTGCTCTGATGACAAAGCTGATCCTTCTACTGTCTACAGTTCAAAGACCTGTACCACAGCTTTCAGGCAGTTCATGACTGATGGTGTGAGAGTTCGTCATATAAATATCAACAGCACACATTCAATCAACAACAAACGTGGGAAAGGCCTCTATCCAATGTAACAAGTTCAGGGTTAGTATTGTATGATTTGTATACCCACATACATTAAACTACAGAATTCAGAAAAGGGTGTTCTTTATGTATTTGTATAATGCTTTCAATTTTACACAAGGGTGTGGCAGAATTAGGTGACAGCATCACAGCTCCACCTGTTTGCCCATATTTGGATAACTGAGTTAAGGCAGACTCAGGGACACTAAACATGGTGACTTTTGCATTCAGTAAACACAGCATTCAGCGTACATACCTGTGTGTGAACATAAAGAAAAGAATGAATTTAAGCCTTTAGCAGAGTTGCACTACTTACATTTTGTGCCATTACACATCTCTACTCTTTTGCAGTGTATTCCAGTGCAAATAATGCAACCAGGTACAAGGGCTGTGTGATTAAAGACCAACATCAGCTGCTGAAGGGTCATTTTCTTCTTCTTTGTGACTGAGAAAAGAATATTTTTTTTCTGCAAATTTCTGCAGTAATTCATTATTTTTGTTTTCCTTTGTTTCCATATGTGTTACATACAGCAATGAAGAAATGAACGTCCTCACAGTCATACATGAAACAAAAACAAATCATAGTAGTCATATTTGTATCTTCTTGTTCATCTGAAATGAACTCAAATGTAACCCAGGCATTAACCAGACAGAGGAGAAATTAAATCCACCTCTTAGGGTGAGGGTGCGGCCTCTTCAAACAGCACACCAATGGAAAGCATCCCCAGAGTCTGACAGTTCATGCGTGCTGCCTCTGCCGTGTTCTCCAGCTCTTGGTGTGGGTCAGGACCAGCGCACCAGCACCTGGTCTCCATCTGTTATTGAGTAAAACTGCAAAGTCTTCAGGTCGCTGTTCATCTCGAACTCTGTGTCCATCCTCTATAATGGATGTTTGACCCATCGGCACAGATGGACATTAAATACAGACGACAAAGGATCAGTTAATGTCTGACAACATTCTGTAGTCCAACAGTGAAGCTGGTCATTTCTTTAACTGGTGCATCGTTCATAAAACTGCCCCAACAGCCAGACTGGAATATAAAATGAACTTCTCTTTCAGTAATGTGTGTTTGTGATCATCCTACATCCAACATCACAGCTGAGCCTATGTGTGTTATCATTAGCAAAATACATAATACATAATGATGCTATATACCAACAGTATATACATACATATATACATATAGCTTCATTATGCATGTTACAGATTAGCTTTGTACTGTAGAGGCTGTTTTGTTGGTAAGTTCTACACCATTGGACATATCACATGTTAGTTGGAGGAGTAGCTGGTGAACATGGGGAAAAAAGCAAGCTATCCAACTGATGATGGCATTGGTCATCTAGCAAGCTAATTGTAGCCAGCTAGCTGTGGCAACACTACATCAATTGAACCAAGCTCATAACTTTGGTTCAAGCGAGGTAGCCAATTTAGAAACTAATCACATGACATTATCCTCAGTAAATTGCTAACAACACATACCTAGCTTACCGAATACTCTACGAACTACTCTAACATAAAAATATTGAATTGCAGATTGTTTGCACCAAGGCAAAGCTGGTTTATAGCTCTGTTCATGCATTAGCAATGCAAACTTTTTTTTTACATATCAACCTAAAATAATACCAAACAGGGTGTTTAATAGTATTTACCGCAGGTCCAAGCGTATTTTTAAGCAGCACTGTGTGTGAGCATGTTACCTTAGGGGTGGTGTAGGTGAGGCTAAGACCTGCTGCAGGGACCTTCAGCAGTCTGTACAGGAGTCCCTTCACCTTGTGGACGTCCATGGTGGCTACAGAACAGAAAACATGCTTTACCTCATTGGTTTCAGCTTCATCTGGAAACACCCTCTCGTGGCAGGCTGCTGTGTTACAGTTCAAATACAGTAAAGAAAAAGAAGACAAAAAACACAGCATAGTGTTGCTGAGTGTGTACCTGGAAGTTTCTTCACAATCGGCCTCCGGTCAGGGTGATCAGGAAACACAAATGTGATATCTGGTGAGGGAAGAAGTGCTGAAAATGATATCAGATCGGATGGAATTGTATTTATGTTTATTCATTTGACAGCAGAAAGAGGAGGCACTGACTTAACAGCTGATTTTTCAGGACAGATGGCTGCTGCTTCTTCAGCTCGCTTGAATCAGGAGCTCCATACTCTGAAAAATGAAAAAGCAGGGACTAGTATTCTATGTGGGGAAATAATCTTTGGTGTTTTTTCCTGTTATTCACTGATAACACCATGATCCACAGTATGACTTACTGGTGATGAGCTTCTGGTAACGAGGGTGCTGACAGGTGAACTGGGTGCTGGTCTGACTCTCTCCTCCCGCCTTCAGCCACTCCTCCCCAAACATCTTAATGTAGTCCAGCTCTGCCCCCCTCCTTTCCTCAGGTAGAATCTGCAGTAAACAAAAGACTGGATGAGTTAAAGCACACGTGCAGACACACATATGCGCAGACACACTCACCTGAGAACCGTTCAGGATGAGCAGCTGTTCTAGTTTGGCAATAATCATCTGATTGGCTGTTTTGGGGTTTCCATCACTGCTCTTCAGTCGGTTTCCACGACACGAAAGTCGCGACAATCTGGGAAGCTTGGCTAGCTCATCCACCACACACCACTAAAGGAGAGAGATTAAAAGTATCGACCCACACCAATGAGAATATGATCTTTTTGCATTACCAAATAAACTGGATGCAATTCTGTGAACTCCTGTTTAAGCAGGAAGACACACTGACCTCTGAGATGTTGTTGTTGTCTAGGATGAGATTCTCTAAAGCTGGAAACATGGCTCCTACAGGACAAAGATTCTAAACTTAACATGCATTATATCTCATAAAAAGGAAGTGAAAATCAGAATTAATTTGATCATGAATCACATTTAGTAGAAAAATATTCAATAATTGTTTTTACCGGGAGAAACATCTTCAAACGGAATGACAGTCAGGCTGGTGTTGGACAAATTCAGCTGCTCCAGTCTGAGATAAGACACACATAGTGACATTAAAACACTGACTGATGAAGTGACGAGATAAGACAGCTCACTGAGCAGTCACTTCCTCTATCTGCCACATGGACTTTTACTGCCATGTCCCTTTAGGACACCAGTAGCAGGTCCTAACATTTTTTCTGTCACTTTCAACACAGAACAGGCATAATAAAGTGCGACAATATGAAAATGTGTTGATGTCTGTAGAAACAATATAAATTCTTCTTTTCATGTTTTTGGCTTTTATCAAATGCCACTGAGTCCATCACAGAACGTACTGATTCCTGATGATGTGACCTTGCTAACACTTTGCTGCATTCAGTCTTAAAGTCATTAGGAACACCACACTGTACCTGGGCAATGCAGATAAACTGAGCACACTGTCTTGTACTAATGGATTATTGGACAAGTTCAGGCACTTCAGTGATTGCAGCGCTCCCTCTGGCCTTTAAAAGAACAACAACAAAAAAAACAAAATAATCAAAGTCAGTTACAAGAGTTGGTTTTAGAACAATATGAGAGGTAAAAGAGAGATAAATGAGGAGGAAGGAGGTACCTCTGCAGTTCTGTGATGTTATTTTCTTCTACAGACAGATCCTCCAGCTGTGGCCACATGATGGCACACCTCAGGATCTAATAGACAAACAGAAGAGAACAAGGTAACTCAAGGCTGTTCCATACTCCACGAGACAGAGAACAGAGAACTCGCTCCACGGGTCGTAAGAGTAAAAAAAAAGTTCTTTTCCGCACGGAGGTACCATACTCCGCGAGACGTGTGTGTGCAGAACATCTCATACGGCCCACGCAGCGCACGTCACACACAAAAGGTTGACATGCAGTTGTATTGCAAATTGTGAGCACAGTCGTGGTTACTTGGCCTAACGAGCTGATAATGTTCAGGGAAGAGGGCGCACAGCATGACAATAGATAGATCAGTGCAGCAGACTACAGCAGACCTCTGGTCTGTGTGAGTTTAACTCTGTGAACGTGTGGATGACTGTCTGCAATAATACATCCCGTCTCCCGGTGTTTACTGTGCGTGAGCCACTGTAACGCCGTGATCAATACTGGGATTAGTTTTTATCGCCACCTTGTGGACAGACTCTCTCCTCTGTGCGCCGTGTTTCTCCTTCCAGGGGCTGTTTGCCAGCTGCTCATCTAAACTGTCCATTGTCGCTGTGCTTCCTCCTTCTGTCTGTGTGTTCTGCACCTGAAGAGGGTCTTGCGCTTCTCCACATTCAACACGCCCACAATAAATTCCGACCAATTCCAGCATGGTTGATGCACAGCCGTAAGAGAAAAAGTTCTGCCCGGGCCATGTGCACAAGAGTGCTGCACAACGGGCGGTCCACAATAAAAAAATGACGTCATTTTGTGGGCGTAACATCTGCAGGGGGAAGGGAGTTCTCTGTCCTCGCGGAGTATGGATCCAGCTTTGGCCCAGTTATGGGTTTATATCCATCTACTATGGGTTTATATCTTATCTCTCCTCTACTCTCCTTAGTCTGGCTCATACTTGTAATATTGTCTCATAATCTGTGTTTACTGTCTTCCTCGTAGTTCTGTGCCTCACTCTCGCTCTCTCCAGACCTGCATACTGACCTGCAGTCCGGCCCCTGATCTCTCCTGAGCTCATCGACTTCATCGGCCCCTGCTGCTCATCTTTGTTTTGATTACTATCAAATTACTATTCCTACTTATGGACTGACGATATATATAGATATCTATTACAATATAATCACTGTTTCATCTTGCTGTCATGTTTGCTCCTCTCTCTCTTCTTCTCCTCTCTCTCCTTCATCCTCTCTGTCCTGTCTCCCTCTTCTTCTCCTCCTCTACTGACTGCCGACTGGCAGCAGGACTGGTTCCCCCTTAAGTTGACGGGTCCTGCTCAAGGTTTCTTCCTCTTAAAGGGAGTTTTTCCTTGCCACAGTGTTCTTAAGGGGTTCAGGCTCTGGGTCTCACGCTCTGAGTTTCTCTGAAGCGCTTTGAGACCATTTCTGATTGTAAAATGTGCTATATAAATAAAACTGAATTGAATTGAATTGAAATATCCTACTCCTGCGTATCTGCTCTTCAATTCAATTCAGTTTTATTTATATGGTGTTTTTTACAATCATTTTTTACATGGCACTTTACAGAAACCCAGAACCTGAACCCCTTAAGAGTGGCAACAGTGGCAAGAAGAACTCCCTTTAGAGGAAGAAACCTCGAGCAGGACCCGGCTCATAAGGAGAACCTTCCTGTTGACAGCCGGCTGAGTAAAGGAAGAGATGAAGAGGTAGAAGAAGAAGAGAGAGCGAGAGAACTCTGTCGTTCTCTTGTTAGGCTCACTTTAAGTATAAAGTCAGTATTCAGTGTCATTAACATTATGTTTCTCGTATCCAGAGTTTAAAATTGAAGCAACTGCACTCATAACATATTTTATCTATAGACACTTCATCACGGTCACATATAGTGGCTTCATCAGTTCTCCATGTTTTATGTACTTGGGATCTCTTTGGGTAGATCCCATTGAAACTTACATGACTAAATTTCTGTTTTGTAGGTTAATGGTTGGGTAACAGCCTCAGCTACCACACAGCCATGTGTGGAATTAGTTACTGACCCACTGCCATTGTGAAACATCATACAAGAAAAAGAAAGCTGATGTCTCTGTCCTCCGCCTCTGCAGAGCGGGTTTCTAGTTTTACATAGATGCCTTGGAGACTTTCAAACAGTTTGTCCTCTCTGTCCAAGAAAGCGGTGTTTTTGTCCTCAAAGGAGTGTTCACTGCCTTTAAGGTGAAGATGGACTGCTGAGTGCTGCCATCTGTGCAGTGGTTGTGTGGTGATTAATGTCTTAATAAACTATGCCATGAGCTCAGTTGACTCAATGTCAAACTTTGAGCGAGAGTCGCCAAAGACATATTATGTTTCTTCCATAGTATTGTGCATGTCTCCTACTTCTATAGGTATGCCAGGTTAGAGAGCTACATGCACTTCAAAAAAACAACAAGGTCAGTGCTGAACACAGCCTAACAAGAGCAGGTTAAATCACAAATAAAATGAAATAAATATCAGTGTGTGTAAGCTGTGTACCTGTGGCCAGACCAGATCACAGTTGTTGAGCACGAGGACTCTGAGGCTGCAGAAAGCCTGAGAGTGACTCAAGGGGTCAGAGGGCTCAGTCATTCTGTTGTAGCTGAAGAATAAGACATAATACAATGTTCAGTGGAAGAATACCAATAGACCAATATTTAAATTCAACATAAACAATACCTGAGGCACAGTCTCTCCAACTTGTCCAGCTGCTGGGTGATAGCAGCCACATCATCCCAACAGGACAACAGAGTCTTGCTGAGGTCCAACCACTGAATGTCTGAATACAGCTGTCAAGGTGTCAGCGAACATGCTGAGAACCACACTTCCAACGAAAACCATCTTCTCATACACAAACTTTCATAAACAATTCGATCCATTATTAGTTATTTGGGCAAAAAAAGATACTGGGTGTAGTTTTCCTGATTTCTCCATCGGCTCCGGGCCCATTCACCTCACGACAGTTCAGCAAAACAGACTTAAGTTGCTCAAGTCTGTAAAGAAAAATAAATCTTCCTCTTAATATTCCTCCTCTACAAATGGGTTATGAAGGCTAAACTGGAGCAGCTGTTGCTGGAATGTAGCTAAACATGATCAACCATGATGACTGCATCAGTGTATCAAAGGTACAGTGTCCTGTTCTACAACAAACACACCTGACTAAGCCCTTCACCCAGACCTTACAGTCTGAAAGAGTGGTCTCCTTGGAGGAGATGTGCTCACTCTGCACCACATCATCCTGGTACACCTGCCGCACAGCAGTCAAAAAGTCCATGCCAAAGCTCGCCTTCGCTGGACGGATGAAGGAGCCTCCTTTATAGTGCCTGGGAGAGTGGACAGAAACACCAGCATGGTGGTCATCACATTTAGAACTCTCTTATAAGCAATTAGAAGATAAGATGGTAAAAAACTAGATGTGTCATCATCAGTCATTAAATATCTGCACACATATGGCATCCTATTTCAGGCTTTCATGACAAACACGCTGAGGATTACCTGCAAGTAAAGTATTGCACTCCGTCATTAGTGCCGTCATGTTTGCCTCTCTCTGGGTTATCCCACTCCACCCCGAACCACAAGCCTGGAAACACAAAGCAGTCATAAAGGAGGGTAAGGTCGCTACCATGTGGAAGCCTTCAATCCATCCCAAAGGTCCGAACAGTGTGTGTCAGAACCTAAAATCCTGTAAGGTGCCAAGAGATACTTCCAAATATGGCATCATGGTAGCATTCGGTTTGTGCCTGTGTAGAACACAATTTGAACTTATTTAAATTTCCAATATGTAATATCGGGACCTTAGCAATGTTGTTTGATGTGACAGCTGGCTTACCTCTAACTTACAGTGTCCATAAGCTTCTTAGCTGTTGTTTCTAAACACGTTGTAACTGGTTTAAAATGTTCTGTTACAAGTGTATCTGTTGCCAACGATAATTCACATGTCTTGATGCGTTACTGTTACTGTTACCGTTACACTCCTGGTCTTACCAGTAGTCGGTGGTACCGGGCCCACGTACCGCACTGTAGCCCGTTCTTCTCCGCAGACAACCCGCCTACCCACCGGGTCCACTGGCACCTCAGGTTCCGTGTGGTCCACTCCCATTGAGCGGCTTACTGAGGAGAGAACCCCAAAACCACACGAGACAAGAATTGTAGGCAAAACATTGCTGTGTTATAGTTGAGTTGTGTAAATTAATAATCAATGAATACAAATAAACCTACCTGTGTTGTTAAGGTAAAAACAAGTGTGTTCGCTGCTACGCTAGCTCTCACACCAAAACATTCACGTATCACCGGAAGTGACATGTTTCGATGTCGTACCAGTTTTTCCTCTTGTTTTTTTCTCGAAAATAAAGCTAATCGAAATGTCTTGTAAGGTACCATGTACGCATTCTATCTGTACGTGTGTGTCATTCCTCACATCTTCAGTGTTAAGTTCAGGGGCTGTGAGTAAAACCTCAGCTAGGAACCGTGTCCCGTTGTGACCGTGTTCCCTGTAGGAAGTAATTTAGAGAAGGACAGCTGAGCGCTTGTTGAGAAACGTGTGTACGCGCTCAAACTAACATGTAAAACGAGTCGTAGAAATCAGATTACATGCTGCAGATAACCTCGAATGATTCATTTTTTATAAAAAACAAGCCAGAGGTCAGTTGTGGCGTGAGACTGAATATTATTAAGGAAACAATGAAGAAGAACGTTCACCAGAGGTTTGTTTACACAGTTTTATTTCCCATCGTGGTCATCTCACTTAGGCTTAACAGTGACAAAAAATGTTTCAAATCAATTTATTAGCTTTAGCTAACGCAGATTTTTGGCTCCTAATGACGCATCTAGCTCGACTCATTCTTTAAGATTTAGCTCACGACTCACAGCAGCCACCACTTTTTACCTTTAACTCTTAGATTTATGTTTTAGCTCATGCTGTGGAGTAGCCATGTCTCTGTGTGTTTTGAACACTGATAATCTTGTCCTGGTCAGATTCAAGGCAGCATAGAAGCCCTGTCACACCCGAACATCCTCAATATTGAGAGGCTGCTATTAAAGAAGTTGCTGTGACCATAGAGATATTGCAATATCATTTTTACAGTTGAGTATCTTTTTCTGTCCTCAGTGGAGACACATCGGTAGGGCAGCAGTCAGCCAGCTACGTGGTGGGACAGGTGTCAGGAAGTTTGTTCCAGAAAACCTTTGCAGCCACCGGGTCTCTTTCAGCTTTGTTTACCACAGCTGCACCAGCTGCACCTCTGCTGTTTCAGCCAGCACCCAAGGTACATCCAACACTTATCATCTGTGAGGAGTCAAAAAGATTAGATTTATGCACAAACAAGTCTGTAATGTCATTGAATAGGTACAGCAGACATGCATCAGGACTTCCTTCTTCAGTGACAATTTCAACATTAATTAAAACTTCTTATTTCTTATTGTGTCAGCCGATTCAGAGGGCCGCAGAAACACAAGAGCAGCAGGAGGAAGGTCCAGAGGTCAAAGGTCAGCCATGCCAGAAGAAGAAGAAGCCACCAAAGGAGAAATCAGCAGCTGAACAGAAGCTAGAAAACAGGTGAGGTGTTCTGATATTGTTCTGCTTTTTATTACTCTTCTCTGAAAACAAATAAAAAATAATAATTTTTTAAAGTTATTTCCAAAAAACACCTGACATTCAAACCTTCTTCCTGCCTTCATTCAGGGAGAGCAGTTTACAGACAGCAGATGCGGAAGAACGAGGGCAAAAGACACCCTTGAAGAAGAAGAGGAAAGCACCTGAGTTGGGCAGAGAGAATGATGTGGAGCACTGGGTAATGAAGAGACAGAAGCTGAAGGTCATCAAAGATGTGGAGGCCTTGAAGAGCAAGAGGACTGTGTTTGTCGGCAACCTGCCCATCAGCTGCACCAAGAAGGTAGTTTGTTGTTCATTCGCATACACAGTGACATGTAAACTAGCCATGGACTGGGCTGCAAGGCTACAGCTGTAACATGTAACATTATAATAACAAACCTCTTACATTTTATTTAACACTTATCTGACACCTATTTTTGTTGTTGTTTGTCTCTTCAGACCATGCGGAGCATCTTCAGAGATAAAGGATCCATTGAGTCTATACGGTTTCGCTCTGTGGTAAAAAAACCCATTTATTCATTAAAGAAATTTCACATCATTGTAGAATTGCTGTCTTTCTTCTGTTTTTGACATTAATTGTATGATTTACTTTGTTTGAACTTTACAGGTTAGAGAGGATCCCTCAATGTCTCGCAAAGTAGCAGCCATCCAGTAAGTGTCTGTCCAGAGAGGTCTATATTTCTTAATACTTATTACAGGACAAACAACAAAAACAATAAACTGTCTGTTGAACAAGCTTTCATGTTGTATTAATGACTTTCTTCTCACTTCAGGCGCAAAGTTCATCCCAAAAAGCAAAGCATGAATGCCTACGTTGTTTTTAAAGATGAGGAAAGTGTCATCAAAGCTTTGGAGAGGTCAGACACACCTGACATGCACCTCACACAAAAACTCACCACACTGTTTACAAGCTAATTGTTCTTTTTGTTTACTGTCCTTACAGAAATGGCATGGAGATAGAGAAGGACTTTCACATAAGAGTGGACAGAGTGACGGACAGTTCATCAGTGAGTTCATGTTTCATATCTAAAAACAATCGGACTCAGTATCTGCTGTAAGCACTGGATGAGAAATCCTCTTGTTGTCTTGCAGCATGATCATAAGCGCTCAGTTTTTGTGGGGAATCTGTCATTCGGTGAGTCACTCCGCAGAGTTTATGCTGACAAAATCCTTTATGCAGTATATCAGGTGTGTAGATTTACATCTGCTGCATGTTGGCAGACCTGAATGATCTGGCGTTTCGGAAGCACTTTGAACAGTGTGGTGCAGTGGAAGGTGTGCGACTGGTGCGAGACAACAACTCCGGACTTGGGAAAGGATTTGGCTATGTCTTGTTTGAGGTAAGATAAGTCACACCAGGGTTTCCCATACATAGACCAATTTGTGGCGTGCCACCACATAGCTGCAGGTCTCTTCCTCCAGACCTGCAGTCCGGCCTCTTCTCCTCTCTCTCTCTCCTTCATCCTCTCTGTCCTGTCTCCCTCTTCTTCTCCTCCTCTACCTGACTGACTGGCAGCAGGAAGGTTCTCCTTATGAGTCCGTTCCTGTTCAAGGTTTCTTCCTGTTAAAAGGGACTTTTTCCTGACTGTTGGTTTTAAGGGGGTTTAGGCTCTGAAACAAATGGATTGCTGCAATTCACAGCAATGCTGTGCTTAACTGGCGGTTAAATGAATCATTTATTTTTGTAAGCATTTAAAAACAGCCATGATAATGAGCCTTTTGTTTCTTAAAACAAAGGCAGGGGGACAGTCGGCTACAGATGTTTTGTTTTTGTGTTATCCTTAGAGGTTTGCTGTGTGTTCAACATGTGTACCTTTGTGTGTCCACACTGCAGAGTGCAGACTCGGTTCAGCTGGCATTAGAACTGGACGGTTCAAAGCTGGAGGGCAGGGCCATCAGAGTGAAGAGATCAGTGAAGAAGGAGAAGCAAAAAAACAAAACTGACAGCAAAGGGAGGCCCGGAATGGGCCCCATCAAGGGCCCTAACAAGGGTTCAGGACGGGAGAAGGGAGCCGGTGGGGGACATTTCAAGCCCCAGCAGAAGTTCACAGGAAAGCGGCAGCAGGGGAAGAAAAGCTCCACCTCCTTCAAAGGGGAGATGGTGGATCCAAGCAAAAAGATGAAAAAGAAAGGACTGAAGAAGAAACCGAAGACAAACAAGACTGTTCATATCTGAGGGGACGTTGGCATCAGAGCAGCAGCATCTGGAGTGATGAGCACACTCTCATGTGTCCTCAACATAAAATAAAATTCAGTGTCACATGTATTTTTTATTTGTTGTGTACAGATTAAATCAACTAGATCCTATTGGTTGCAGTTAATCTTTTTACTTTACTTACCCTTCCCTCATAATAATCGTCATGTCTGCATCTAATGTAGTCACGTGGCCTAACAAACATAATATCTGGCAAGCTATCTCACCAAGTAGCTGTCAGGGACAGGGCAGTGTAAATTGAGAAGAGGATAAATGTGTGGCTCATTGTTTAACTTTCCAGCAATCTGTGACAAACTACTGCAAGACAGCCAGGCGCCTCATACTTTAAGCTGTGATGCTACCATAGCTACATGCATACAGTGTAAACAATTCTGAGGGTGTATAAACTGTCAAGCTGCACTGTATGTGGTGCATATTCACTGATCACCCATATATCTGTGATTAGTGGCAAAAGTGAAAGACAGGTAAGACATCACATATACCATTCTATGTGAGGTTTTTAAAGACCACCAACACTCTCAGGTTTCCTTTAAGTCACAGTCTGCATGTGTCCACTGAGCTCTATCAAATGTTTTGTTACGACAGGGTTGCACAAATTCAATTCAATTCAATTCAATTCAGTTTTATTTATATAGCGCATATTACAATCAGACATTGTCTCAAAGCGCTTCACAGGAACCCCCCTAAGAGCACTGTGGCAAGGAAAAACTCCCTTTTCCTACAAAGTTCAGCCACTACTTTGCAGAAGAGGTTGTGATAGCCATAGGAACTACAAAGTGGGTTAGTCCATCATGGCGTTTTATTTTGAAAGGGCAGATTAGAAGCTTTAAAAACCTAAATTGTGTTGCGGAGGATACCAGCACAGCAGCCAGACAGCAAACTGTTCATGGATCAAAATAAAGGTGATGAACGTGCTTTACTTCTGACTCCTGTCCTGGGTTGTAGTTTCTTAGATACAAAGTTTGTCAATTTTTGAGAAGAGAAAAAAAGAATATATTGAAAAAACTAATATCCTAAATAAATAAAACTCTGTAGACACCTGGGTAAATTATTCACCTTTTTTTATTTATTTTTTTCTAAAGGGAATCATTTTCTTCTTTACTTCTTAATGAGCAAAACAGTTTTTTTCACTTTAAAAAAGTGTTTCCAAGATTTAAACTGAAAAAGACAACAACACAACACATACTCCGTCAAGCATCCATGCAGCCGGAAGATTCCTGTTTCTGCAACTTTGTACTTCTGATATCATGGTGAAGATACAAAACCATCTTACAGCGTAAACCTGGTACATGAAGCTCTCCAGGAAGGAGCTGATTAAACCTATTATGGTTTGTTAGTACATAGCTACAGATAGACGAGTGGGGACAAATGTTTGTCTGGGCTTTATGAAGATTTTCTAATACCTAAAAGAAAAGGTAATAAGTTAAAAAAAACAAAAACAAAATGAGAACAGGAATAATAAAAAAACGAAATCCCTTCAGGACAACTTGATGGGGAAAAATCAGCTGTGATGATGGAGACTGAGGAGTTGGCATGTTGAGATGAAGGAGGACACCATGACGAAGAGAAGGGTGAGGAGGGCGATGCTTCCTCTTGTTTCCTCCTTATTCTATATCGTCCTCGCTCAGACTCTGCGCGCTCACGATACGCTGCAGAAGAAGCAGGAAACACATCTTGGATTAACTTTGGACAAGGCAAGGCAACAGTGACTGATTACAGACCAGAGCTATCCATCTGTAGGTAGACCAGAGGAAAAGGTGCAGTGGGTAATTTGCAGGAAATGGGTGCTACTTAGCTGATGACAACGAAGGGTCTACAAGGCTGATTCAAAACCAGTTTTAGCATCTTTTCCTGCCAGATAATCTGTAGCTGTAGGATCATGCTGGCCCATCTTGGCGGATGGAGCATTGTTCCATAGGTGTGGTGTTACAAAGCTATAGTTAGGGGGGCTCCTCCTCCTGTGTCATACCTGGCTGATGCTGGGCAGTTTAGTGAGCAGCATCTGGAAGACGGGTGGTGGCAGAGTCTGCTGCAGCACCTGCAGCAGCTGCTGTGGCTGACCACACACTGCAATGGCATTAGTCAGGTGGTCCACGCCTTTCTCATAGTCTCCTGTAAAACAGAAGACATATTCAGTCTGCATGTCCTGTTGAACTATAGTTGAAGAAATCCTCAACTAATAAATGTAAAGAAGAGAATATTTCAACAATTGACATCTGAGTGTGCTAAGCCTGTGTGTTGTGTGGCTTTGCTGAGCGTTACCCTGAGCCAGCAGCTCCTCCCCCAGCTGGATCTCCTCCAGGAAGAACTTCTGCACGGCTTCAGCATCCTTCAGGTCTGGAAGCTGGGGACAATCAAAAAAAGCAGATAAGAGATATAGGCTGGTTTTCTGTCATGGCTGACAGTGTGCTATGGCACAGTAAGGAAAAGAACCTGTACTCACAATATATATTCAGGTAAAGAAACATGTTGAACTTCATTATTACAATATGATAGTGCCAAACCTATGTTTCATTTTGACTGAGTCTGTGACATTATGTCTACAGTGACTGTACTCACCTTAGCCAGGCCTGCCCTCTCTTTAGCTACCTTCTGCTTTCTTCTCCCTGTGAAAAAAAGTAACCTTAGTGAACAGTCACTAACAGCCTCCCAGTATACCACGGTGTGTAAAACATGAGCTGGAGCTGATGAAAGACTCAACATCAGTGGGTCAGAAGGGAAGCCGATTTGTGTTAACACAATGACAAGAGAGAAAGACCTAAACAATGGTGTTAGAGAAGCAGTTGTTGCTGCACATCAACCTGGAAAGACTTTTAAAACCATTCCAAACTATTTGGAGTTCAACGTTCTACAGAGAGAAAGATTATTCACAAGTGGAAACATTCAAGACAGCTGTCAGTCTTCACAGGAGGGCTATGAATTTGTGCTTGTTGACACCTTGCAGTCATTGAGTGGACCATGAACTCCTCTGTATACCAGGGTGTTCTAGAGACAAGTGTGAGGACATCTGTCTGACAGCTAAAGGTGGTGGAAACTGGGTCACACAACAGAGCAATGATCCAAAGTACAGCAGCTAGTCTCCATCAGAATGAATGGAAAATAAAAGAATCAGGGGTTTGGAATGGTCTAGTTAAAGTCCAGACCTCAACACAACTGAAATACTTTAGAGGGCTGTGGATAAGAGAATGTCCGAAGATCTCAATGAACTGAAGAAATGTTGTGAAGAAGGAATGGACCAAAGTTCCTCCACAACAAAGAGAGATACATGGAACAATGATACGGCTGCTTGAGGTGGACCTACAAGCTACTGAGTGACTGGGTTACAGCCCACAGCCTGGCAGTGTGTAACATCCTGTTAGGTCATCCTAATTTAATCAAATGTAACCCACCCATCAGACAGAGAACACAGACTGTGCATGATCTGCACACAATCATCTCTAGTGATCCCATGTAGGTCTAACTAATCCAAATCCTTTCACTTCAGTAACATAATACAATGCTGCCAACACGCTCTCATTATGCACCTCTCCCTCTTCTGTTTGCATGATAAAGAAGGCATGTGCTGTAAAACCCTAAAAACATCACACACACACACATTTACCCTGTTATTTCTGTGCTCAGAGGAGATCCCCAAATATTCAGATGGAATATTGAGTGAAACCATACGTCGTACAATGACCCCATCGAAAACTGAGAAAACTGGTACAGAAAAAAAGGCTGTAAATGTGGCCCTGTCCTCTGATCGTGTTTTAACTGCTGCCTGACCAACATCAGAGCCGATCTTCCTCTGGACTTCGTGAGATCAGCATGCTCTGCTGGGTATGCCTATGGCCATGTATTGAGACATTTAACCTTCTTCTGCAGGTCAGTGTCACCAAACCAGCCCCGCCGGAGTGCAGCCACCACAGTGTATTTGTAGCAGGCTACTAAAACACACTGGTCCTGATTCGAGCTTCTGGACTCGATGAAGGTGAGGCAGAAGCAGGGGGAGGTCAACACTCACGTTCTCGCAGCCTGTTCTTGAAGTTGGGGTCACTCCGTCTTTTTCTGTCGAAATAAATACAGTAACCGACCAACAAAGCCCCGCACACACCCGCCGCTATCGCGCTTGTCCTACCGCCCATCATAACTCCACAGATATGGGTTTATTTGGTGGTTTATTAGCGAATTTCTCCACCGTAGACGTTTCTGTCAAGCGGCTGATAGAGCTGCTTAGAGCAGAAAGGACCCGGAAGGCCCCGCCGGGTGACAGCTGGGGCCGCCTGAACATGCCTGACTGAAAATAACATTCTGTTTTAAAGGGACGATCAAAAATACAGATGATCAAATATACAGATGATTAAATACACAGATGATTAAATACACAGATGATTAAATATACAAATGATTAAATATACAAATGATTAAATATACAGATGATTAAATATACAGACATGAGAACATGTTATATTAAACCATACAATGACGTCCACGTCTCAAACACAGCGCTGTGTGTGTGTGTGTGTGTGTGTGTGTGTGTGTGTGTGTGTGTTTAACATCGTGGTACATAGATCGGCGCGATGACACATGAAGCAGCAACAAGGAAATAAAAGGAAATCTTTATTTATTTAATAATTATGTAAATTAAACTCATACTTACGCCTAAATGCTTCACTGTGTTTATGTTTCATGACCCCGAAAACGTTTTGTGATTTGAATTAAAATGCATTATTAATTTGTAGCCTGTGAAATGTTATAAAGATGACGTTAACGAACACATAACGTCATTATTCATACTCAGACTGCACCTAAAAGTACTCGGCCCCTGGTCTAGGAGTACAGAGGACCCAGAGACGATTGTCACATGGTAACACTGTCTGGTTTGGTAACAGCACCTGGGCAGATAGGGGGAGCTCTCCAAAGGGTTAACAAGACTCTGGCCTACCATCCATGGACACTCTGTCCACACAAAGCTGCAGGGAAAGAGCAGAGGACATCTTCAGGGACACTCACCACCCAACCCAGGCAGAAACTATTGAAATTGTTTGTAGTGGACGAGCCTCAGTCACTAAGCACCCCCACTGTGGAACCAGCTTCCTATTCAGTTTGGGAGGAGGACTCCGCCTGCACCTTTAAGACCAGGCTTAAAAACGTTCTGTAGTGTTGTCTCTAGGCTCTATGCAGACTGTTAGTAGAGATACCTGTATAACCTTCGACATCCTGAAGTCTATATTATATAGGACACTTTGAAACTCTACCACTTAGGAAGCAGCTAAAGAAGATTATTCAGCTGGATATGTGACAGCTGCCATAAACAAATAAAGCCTCCAGCTGTCATCATGTTAACAGTGAGCTGTTGATAGATACCCACACACTGTCCCTTTCATGATTGAACATTGAACAATGATTTTTTTAAGAAGACACAGCTACCCAAGACTGACTTCAGTACTTTGTGTTGAAACAGGAATCAAGGAAATTTGTTTGTAGCTGCTATAACGGTAGCCAACCACTAGATGTCCCTGGTAGGCTGTCTTAAAAGCTTCACAAGGTTTAATCCACCCATCTCTACCAGAAAGAAAATTCTTTTGCTGTTATACACATTATTGATTTTCAATAATTTTTTAAAATTTCACGAAAGTTTGCCTGCTTGGGGGTCCAGGCTCCATGTTAGCACTTATCATAGCACATAAACATAAAACTCCAGGACATCAGCTCTTTATGTTAAGGTGTGTGGTGTCGGGGTGAAAATCCCCTTGTTTCCTTCTGATCTCCCCCTGAATTAGTTTGTAAGGAAGGAGCGGATAAATTCTGGTCTCAAAATTATAATTTATTAAACAATGAGGCAAATTCTGAGTCGCAGAGCTCTGGGTTGTTGCACACACAGAACCAAACAAGAACAACACAAGAACAGGACAACCAACAAGAACAAACAACCACACAGCAACAACGAACAATGCAACAACAACTGGACATGGGATTCACACATTGATATACCCCATGGGCGTTCCTGCCTGCCGGCCCACAGGGGCATCTACCGCCCCCCTGCAGACCCTGGTTCATACAGCAACTAGACCATTAGTGTTTACTGCCAAATAAGGTAAAACTTCAATTCCTTAAATCTCATAGGTTGTGAGTCCGATCTGGGGGTGACCATAAAACTGGGTACTCAGGAGAAAAACACATTCCTTTAGAATCTGGCTTTTATCAGGTCAAAGGTGCTGCTGTCCTTAGTCTGAATTTATGACCATCTCGTACCAACCGGAGCTCTCTCCAGAGAGCAGAAAAACAACTGATCTCATCTGCCACAGCCTGAACTGCAGAAAACAACGTTATATGACATACTATGAAATTACTTATTAATACATTCAGTATCCTCAAATTACTTTGATTTTCTATAAAACTTCCTAACACATAAACACTTATGAAAATCACATTATTAAGCGATAAACACATATAAACATGAATACTTATATATCTGAACACACTGCATGTTAACACCATGCAGAATAAATTCTTTCACCCTACAATTCCCTCTTTTGAGCTCTTATAAGAGCTCACAACAAATCTTCCTCGTCGTCACCTGGCACGGGCACCTCTGCTGCCAGCAGAGGCATCTGATATGAAGGAGAATGAAAACCTGAATCCTTCTTTTCAATTGCTGACACAATTAACCTGTAACCTAAACAGTGCACACAGGGAATATAACAACAACAACCACATATAGTCAAAATACCCAAGAATGCTGCAAAAAAAGTGATTAGTGACATACCATACTACCACCTTCCAGGGTCCCAGCACCCTAATCAGCCAGTCGTCCAGGGGGTTATCTATCCCTGAGTGCTCATGCAAGTACTGGAAAGAGTTCTTAAACCTTCTAAAGCTTTAGTGACCTTACCGTCGGGAGCAGTGTTATTGGGAATGAAAGTACAACACATTTCATCAAACATAGCACATACACCTCCTTTCTCTGCCAATAACATATCCAAAGTCATCCGGTCCTGTACTGAAATCAGATCCCCATGCATCGTCTGGATATAATGGGGCAGGTTCAGTGTACAGGTGGGGCCTCGCTGATGCACAGGCAACACAACCTGACATATTTTGCTCCCTCACCTGTTTTACCATCCATCTGAACCAAATATTACCATCCTCATATCCAGTAGATAACGCTAATACATCAAACGGGGTGAGCTTAGTGTAATCATGGACTACAATGTCGGGTTGGGAGTCCCAACATTGGCCAGGCACTCCGGAAGATTTAACATAAGGGTTGTGGTCCAGGCCAGTAATTGATAACATAATGGGATTCTGCGTGCAGCTCCAATCTCTTTGTATATGGAAATACCCACTGAACAAGATCCGCCCGCCTGAGGTGGTTTTAGCTTTTTTAGGTGCCCAATTTGTGTGCTGCCACCCCAATCCACAAACTTCTCCATACTGTCTCCACGACACATTATGTCCCCCGCAGTTGATTACTGCGCACAAATCAAAGATAAAAGAGAACTCTGAACCCTTATAGTAGTCTAACTCTATACCTCCCCTGTTTCTCACACATACATCTCCTCCTGTCCCTGGTGCTCTCCTCACCCTGCGTGTGCTGGGCCCTGGATTTGACTTACCATTGGATCCTGGAAAACTGACAAAATAAGTACACACGAAATTATGTTACACAGAAAAAGTCAAAGATACACTAACTACAGACATGAAAACACAAGCTCCCAACACCCTCCAGTTACCCCACAGTCCCATCTTGTCAGCCGGAGTCTTCTTGACACAGGAACTAGAACCTCTGCTCCTGAAACTTTAGACCTTCCTCTCGACAGCTGACCTTACTGATGACTGTGGTTCGTTTCCTGGTGGGGTGATGCGCTTAACTTCGCCTATCACCCTTAGTTGGAGTGATGCGCTTAACTTCGCCTATCACTCTTAGTCCCACGCTGATCCTGATGATTGCTCATGTATGTGTATTCACCGTCTCATCCTCTTCAACCAAGTAGGGTAGACTACCTACTGGTCACACTCCTGGTTTCAGGGGATTATTCTGCCCCTTTCATTTTCTCCTCCTCCTGCTGCTGCTGGATGTCGCTCAGCGTTCTCCCTGGTTCTGTAGCTGGGGTGCACTGGCTCCAGTGATACCAGGTGTCTCCTTTGCCTTTCAGCCGCACCGCGTGGGAGGTGCGCTCCACCACCTGGTAAGGACCTGTCCACCTTGGCTCCGACCACTTTCTCTTTATCACCTTCAGGAGGACCCACTCAGCTGTGTGTGGCTCCTTCTGGACTCTCCATCTCTCCTTTCTCCTTTAATACAAATACTAACACCAAAGCTTTAAATTCATTATATTATGGTTTATATTAATACCATACTGCATACTTCTTCAGTCTCAGCTGGCCAGCTGGTCCAGGAAACTGTCGACCTGTAAGAAGCTCATAGGGTGTACATTATATGGCGTGATTAACAGAACATCAATACAATAGATAATACTTGAACCCATATAAATTTGGTCTGTGCACAGATTTTAGCCAATTTTTGTTTTAGGTTGTAGTTTCATCCTTTCCACTTTTCCCTGTGACTGTGGTTGATATACTGCACCATACCTATGTTTTAGGCCTAAAGTCTGCTCCACCTTTTCCAGGTCTAAACTCTTAAAATGAGATCCATTCTGGCAATCCATGCTGTGGAATGTAATAGTTATTCAAACAGTTTATTGTCCGGTTTAAAACTCAAATACATTAATACCTGTCTCACCCTCTTTTTTCTGAAACAGAACACCATTCACAACTCCACCTGTTTCAGAAACATCAAGATAAAATGGGACCAAGTGATCTAGGAGAACCAGATCGGTATGGAAGTTGAGACAATGAAAGAGACAAGAGTACAGGAGGCACAAAACCTACATCAGTAAATGATGAAGACCAGATGTTATGTGGTAGTGTGGCTAACATCTCCTGAGCCTTATTATGCCTCTACTGTATGAATGGCAACCTAATAAGCTTTAAAGGATGAAGAATTCTAAACACCTATCCTCTGTGCCTATTTATTAGAAATAGCTTTACATTTCCTAACCATGGAGCCTAATTCTTTAATATTATGTGTGGTATAATTACTAAGCAAACAAGTGGCACACTATTATGTGCCATTTTGAGCCATTTAAAACTGTTCTGGTGTTAACTATACGTCAGCAGCTACTCCCTCCTCAGTCACAAACAATTTATCTGCTGTGATGGACCAATGTAGTCCCTCTCATTAGGAGGTAGAACCTCTCCTGATAGAAGAGATCCTCACACCTGTCATAGAAGAGAATAACCTACAGGGATCAGTGGACAGCCTATAGAGTCAGAAAGACATTATCCAGGGTTTCCACAGCTGGAATAGACTGAGGAGACCGCCCCCTTAAGGAGACTCAGGTAAAAACGAGTCCAGCAGATATCTTCACAAGACATCTGTATCATAGTGGTTCTCATCAGCCACTGTCCAGTTACTCCAACACTCTGGGAGCATAAAAAGTCTGTCCAGTAAGAAAAGTCACTATTAATCCATCTGGGGAGCACATAACGGAGGTTCCAGTTTTGATCAACAAGTCTCTGCCCATCAAATTCACTGGTGATGAGCTGGAGCAAATGAAACAATGTCTGTGGTGCTGCTAACACAGTTTCACAAGTTCTGTGAATGGCAAAGGTTTCCCAAAAGAAGCCAACCGACGAAACGATGTGAGATGCCGGTGTGATCTTTGACAGCCATTTCCCTGGGGAGGATACCAGGGAGCCCCTTGTGGTCACTGACGGGGCTGCTTGTAGTTACAGTCTCTTTCCCAGTGGCCAGGTTTTCCACAATAGAAGCAGTCACCTCCACTCAAACCGCTGTATCCACCCCTTCCATGCCCCCCTCCCCTACGGCCACCCTCTTTTCCCCTCCAGTTACCTCCTCTATGATATTGACCCCACCCACCTTGATAGTGGGGGCGGGTGACCCAAGATGGGGTTAAATACATATCAAGATTTCCCACAACTGGGGACTGTGGCTGAGGTGGGGGAGCAGGCTGAGGCTGGACCACCCTCTGTGATGCAGGGGTGTATTTCTTCATTTTCCTCTGATATGCTGCTTTCTTTCTAGCTTGAGCTAACTGCAGCTTTAATAATTGTGTCTGCAGCCCTTTCATCTCCATGGTCTCTGTGTCTGTGTGTAGATTCATATGGTGTACAACATGTCTCTCCCAAGCAATAGAATCACTTCCTGGTAAATCAGGGTCATTTTTCTGGGCCTGCTGAAGCAACAGGGGAAGCCCCCCCCCCTCTGTTGCCTGTCTGTACCAGTGCTGCTGGGCACCAAGTTGACTAGAGTTCACTCCTGTCTGTCTGTCTGTTACTCGCCCCCTCCCATCAGGGACAGTCATGATGGGGTACATCCCAGGAAATGGGGTCTGAGGCGAAGCAGAAGCTACAGCAGAGGCTGGTGAATAGGCAGGCGGTATCTCCGCCCCCTGAGTTCCCTCGCTCTCTACTTCCTGTTTAATGTCAGTGGTACTACCAGACTCCTTACAATCATCATCTATGCAGCACAGATATGCCTGATATAGAATCTTACGTCTCTCCTCATCAGCCTGCACTGCCTCCTTCAACTCAACTGTCTCTAACACTAATAATCTAATAATCTCCTCCTCTCTCTCTCTCTAGTTTAACTCTATTCTCCACTGTTGCAATCACACTTTTTAGTGGCTTTTTATCATCTCCTTTCACTCCCTGTCCTGTCATTGCTGTACACACCGCTGCTTCCATCTTAGCTGCAGCCTTCTGTTGTCCCTCTGGTCCTGCCTGTCCGCAGCAACGGCTCAACATCTTACTCATCTGTTCATCAATTGTCTTCCACGTAGACATGATTACCACTCACCAAATCCTTCTTGCGTACCTGCTGTATGTTAAAAATGTACCTTCTATATGTGCCTTCTCCTATCCCTCACTGTGACTCTGGCAACAGAGTCACACACCTTCACTTAAACACACTTTCACACACACAGACACGCATTCAACCTACAAACACACACACATAGGCCTACACACACACACTCACTTCTCCGACGGCACGGAGTAAACACCTTTCCTCGACGGCACGAGGTCAAAACAATTAAACACAATTTTCAATACATAAAACACAACTTAAACAATAGGCTATATATTTTCTTCTCTTTTCTCTTTTCTCGTGATCCTTTTTTTTGTCTTTATTATTTTGTGATCACTGTGACACTTTTCCTCTGTGTGACCCTTTTTTTTTATTTTTTAAGCTTTAGGCGGTCATCACTGTCGTTTCAGGGGTCATCAAATCCCACGGGCTTTCAACCGAGCTTTATCTATATTTGCGTCCAAATATAGCGGGGGATGCCACTCCCAATGACATAACGCTCATTCACGTTATTGTATTAACCCTTTTTTTATTCTTTTTATTTTTAATTGGTTAATATCTCTCTCAGTGTCACTTTTCCTTTTTCTCTTTTACTTCATCTCATTTTCTTTTACTTCATCTCATTTTCTTTTACTTCATCTCATTTTCTTTTACTTCATCTCATTTTACTTCACTTATTAAGACTTACAATCTGCCTCTTACAATTTGAACTTTAAAACACCGTCCCCATCCCAGTGACTACTTAATTTAGATTGTCCAATGTGCAGAATTTTGATTAAACAGGTATCTGCTTACCTTGTTATTATTGGCCAGCCAGTAGTCACTCCGTCAGGCAAGATGTCATTTGACCCACACTCCTTCGTGTCCCTGTTCGGGCGCCAAATTGTCGGGGTGAAAATCCCCTTGTTTCCTTCTGATCTCCCCCTGAATTAGTTTGTAAGGAAGGAGCGGATAAATTCTGGTCTCAAAATTATAATTTATTAAACAATGAGGCAAATTCTGAGTCGCAGAGCTCTGGGTTGTTGCACACACAGAACCAAACAAGAACAACACAAGAACAGGACAACCAACAAGAACAAACAACCACACAGCAACAACGAACAATGCAACAACAACTGGACATGGGATTCACACATTGATATACCCCATGGGCGTTCCTGCCTGCCGGCCCACAGGGGCATCTACCGCCCCCCTGCAGACCCTGGTTCATACAGCAACTAGACCATTAGTGTTTACTGCCAAATAAGGTAAAACTTCAATTCCTTAAATCTCATAGGTTGTGAGTCCGATCTGGGGGTGACCATAAAACTGGGTACTCAGGAGAAAAACACATTCCTTTAGAATCTGGCTTTTATCAGGTCAAAGGTGCTGCTGTCCTTAGTCTGAATTTATGACCATCTCGTACCAACCGGAGCTCTCTCCAGAGAGCAGAAAAACAACTGATCTCATCTGCCACAGCCTGAACTGCAGAAAACAACGTTATATGACATACTATGAAATTACTTATTAATACATTCAGTATCCTCAAATTACTTTGATTTTCTATAAAACTTCCTAACACATAAACACTTATGAAAATCACATTATTAAGCGATAAACACATATAAACATGAATACTTATATATCTGAACACACTGCATGTTAACACCATGCAGAATAAATTCTTTCACCCTACAGTGGCTCTTAAAAGAGCCTTTGGGGGTTTGTGGGTCTCCGTCTTTACTTGGCTTTGACGGGCTTCTCGGTCTTCTTGGGCAGCAGCACGGCCTGGATGTTGGGCAGCACGCCGCCCTGAGCGATGGTCACCCCGCCCAGCAGCTTGTTGAGCTCCTCGTCGTTGCGCACAGCCAGCTGCAGGTGACGGGGGATGATACGGGTCTTCTTTCTGTTCTATTTCGTATAGGCTTCGCCCTTTAAGGCTATCGCTAGTGGGTTTCATCCCTTCGCGCGCATGCGCAGCACTGAAAGATTTAATCACCGCCCACCTATTACGTGGGCCTCACCTCGGTCTCACCTCGAGTATAAATTGGACTGAGACCGGACAATCGGCTCCCATTTTTCTTCAGCGTAAGCTGCAGCACTAAGAGCAAGCTAAGAGCGAGCTAAGAGCGAGCAATGACGAGCAATAGCCAGCAAGAACGAGCAAGAGAGTCCGCTAAGTCCTCGGATGGCATCAGGATCTGCCCGGTGTGCCAGATCGGCTTCATCATGAGCTTTGATCTGCATGCCCGTTGCGAATCCTGCCTTGGCCCGGAGCACGCCGGCCTGGCGCTAACTCCACTGGCAGCGTGCCCCTATTGCAAGCTCCTTCCCGAGGACGAGAGGCGGCGGAGAGCAGATGCTTTCACCGCTGCAGCGGACGCAACTTTTCCCGTGGCAGAGGACTACCCGTTAGAGGACGCTATTGCTCTTTTTGCAGAAGGGTCGGAGTCGGACGACTCTGCCCCACCTTCACCACATTCTCCTCAGGTCGATCCCCCTCTCCGGATGGAGGGGCAGAGATCAGCTGATCGCACGTTTCACTGACCGTTCTCATCAGTGTGCTTTTCAGATCAAAGCGGCAGCCAACAACATTTCTCTCCTGGCGTTTGCTATCACTAAGCTGACGGAGGATTCCGATCACCTTTCTGAGCAAGCCTTGGAGCTCGGCAACCTTGCCAGCGCCATCCTGAATCTGTGTGCATCAACTGCTGTCTGCGCGGCCCGGATCGCAGTGTGGCAACAGCTGATTCAGAGGAATATGTGGCTGCACCTGTCATCCTCCATTCCCGATGCTGTGAAGAAGGAGTTATTGGAGTGTCCCATCAGCTCGGACGGGCTGTTCGGTCCTCACCTTCAAGTGTTGGTGGATCACATGCAGAAAGCTTCTGAGGACGCAGAGAAAATTAAGAAGCATGTTGCTCGAGCCCAGCGCTCCTCTGGTCACTGGCGGGACCGCCGGGACCCGCGCCCCAGGCAGAGACGCCCCCCAGTACCTATGACGGCTGCGTCTCAGCCACAGCAACCACTACCTGCTTCTTTCAGTGCTCCACCGCCGTCTCACCCGGTGCCCGCGACGGCACACCGAGGCAACAGACAGCGGCGGCCGGCATGCACTTGGTCTAACCCTCCTCTGCAGCCTCCCAGGAAGCAGCCCAAGAAACAGTGACGGTGCGGGGGGGATATGTGTGATATTGTTTGTAAGGATGTTGGGAGTGTTTCTCCCCGTTTTGAAATAAAACACGTACATCCTGTTGAGAGCAATCCTACAGCTCAGGCTGTCGCACACATGTCTCCCACACAGTGTGAGCCTGCAGTCTCTAACCTTTCGGTTACGATACAGCAGGAGCTCATATCACACAAGCAGCACGTCTCTCTGTCTTCACCTGTGCCTCTCTCTGATGAGCCGTCACACACACAGACGCTCTCAGCTTTGCACAGTCTCTCTCCTCCTCACTTACCAGTGAGCGGGGATGAGTCTCCCTCTCTGTGTCATAAGCCCTGTCTGTCAGCACAGCGGCACATAAATGACTTTTCTGACGCCGCTCCACATCTCTCGGGGATGGCAGCGTGCGCTGCGTCTATCCCACAGACACATGACTTGCCCTTTCGATCGGAGCCCCCCATGGGTTGCCATGGCAACGGCGGCAGGGGCTCAGACAAGGGGCGTCTCCGTAGCAGCGGCGGAGTGTCAGACAGGTGTACGCCCGCTTTCAGAGCGTTACTCAGAGTGGCGGCGCGTATGTTCCCTGGACAGATGGATGGACAGGCTGATCAGCAGAGGTTACACTCTACAGTTCGCCACAACACCTCCGCCCTTCAACGGCATTCTGGAGACAGTTCTCTCCTCCCCAGGCCAGCGTCAGGCTCTCCAGGCGGAACTGGAAGAGCTGCTGGTGAAGCGGGCAATTTCCAGGGTTCCGCGGGGACAGGAAAATCAGGGGTTTTACTCCCGTTATTTCCTGGTTCCGAAGAAGACAGGGGGAATGAGGCCCATTCTCGATCTGTCTTACTTCAACCAATCAATAATGAAAAGACCGTTTCACATGCTGACTGTGAATCAGGTGCTGGAATGTGTGCGTCAGGGAGATTGGCTCACATCCATAGACCTAAAAGACGCGTATTTCCACGTCCCCGTTGTTCCAAAACACAGGAGATACCTGCGTTTCTCTTTTCTGGGGATCCAGTACGAGTACAATCGCCTTCCGTTCGGCTATTCTCTGGCTCCCCGGACTTTTTCAAAGTGTGTGGAGGCGGCGCTGCGGCCGCTACATATGTCAGGGATGAGAGTGCTGTTTTACCTGGACGACCTGCTGCTGCTGGCTCGGTCCAGAGAGGAAGCTGCGTCACACACAGAGCGGCTAGTGAGCCACCTGTCGAACCTGGGGTTTATGATAAACTGGGAAAAGAGTTCCCCAGTCCCTGCTCAGACGGTGATTTATCTGGGGGTGGAGCTGAACACAGCCGTGATGAGAGCGCGGCTCTCACAGCAGAGAGTGGAGGCGCTGACGGCGCTTCTCCATCGTGTGTCACCTGGCAGCGTTGTGACAGCGCTCTCCATCATGCAGCTGTTGGGCATGATGTCAGCGGGTCATGCCGTAGTTCCTCTGGGACTGCTTCATATGAGACGACTGCAGAGATGGTTCATCCGTTTGCGCATCGATCCCGTACATCAACGGAGACGCATGGTGTCGGTGCCTCCCTCCGTAAGTCCCGATCTTTCTTATTGGAGGAATCGACAGATCCTGTCGGAAGGTGTGCCTCTGGGAAGGGCAGTGTCACACATCTCAGTGTTCACAGACGCATCTCTGTCAGGATGGGGAGGAACGTGTCTGTCTCAGGTGGTGGGAGGACGGTGGCCGGCGCGCCCGTCACTCCACATAAACGCGCTGGAGCTTCTCACCGTGTGGAAAGTGATCCAGCATTTCGCCCATGTACTGCAGAATCAGCATGTTCTGATTCACACAGACAACAGAGCAGCAGCGGCATACATAAATCGACAGGGAGGAGTGCGCTCCGCCCAGTTGTTACACATAGCCAGACGGCTGCTGCGCTGGGCGCACACACACCTTCTCTCTATCAGAGCGGTGTACGTCCCAGGTGTACTGAACAAAGGAGCGGATGTGATGTCGAGGGGAAGTCCTCGTTCCGGGGATTGGAGTCTCCATCCCGATCTGGCCGGGCAGATCTGGAGCAGGTTCGGAAGAGCGCAAGTGGATCTGTTTTCCAGACGCGAGAATGCGCTGTGCGCTCTGTGGTTTTCTCTGAGCGCACGGGACAATCCTCCACTGGGAGTGGATGCTTTTGCGCATCGACCGTGGCCCAGGATGCTTCTATATGCGTTTCCTCCAGTCACACTTATCCCTCAGTTTCTGGACAGAGTGAGAGTGGAGCAGCTGTCGGCCATTTTAGTGGCGCCAGTGCGCACGAATGCGTCGTGGTTTCCCTGCCTACAGCAGATGTTATCAGGCAGTCCGTGGGAACTACCCTGGCGCGGGGACGCGCTCTCACAGGCAGGAGGAGCGATCAGGAGCTATCCCATAATAGGCCAGCGGCTGTGGGTCTGGCCGCTGAACGGGAGCGCCTAGAGAGACTGGGTCTCTCCCGCGAGGTTGTGGGGACTATCCAGGGTGCTAGAGCTGAGTCTACCAGAGCCTCTTACTCTGCAAAATGGTCTGCTTTCCAGCAGTGGTGCATTGACAGGAGTGTGGATCCCACCAGCTGCCCCCTGCCTCTTGTGTTGTCTTTTCTCCAGCGGTTGCTGGACAGAGGCTTGGCTTTTAGTACAATTAAAGCCTACGCGGCTGCGGTGTCTGCCTGTCATGAGGGTTTTGGTGACAGAACAGTTTTTAGCCATCCTTTAACAAAGCGTTTTTTGAAGGGAGTGCGGAGACACAGGCCTGTGTCCCGCTCCTTTGCTCCCCAGTGGGATTTGGCGTTAGTTTTACGCGCACTAACCAGGGCGCCCTTTGAGCCCCTGGATACAGTTTCACTGAAGTTTGTGTCTCTTAAAGCTGCTTTGTTGTTGGCTTTAACATCTGCAAAGAGAGTCAGTGATTTATCTGCCCTCTCTGTGGCCCCCTCCTGCCTCAGGATTCAGGGGGATGGCAGTTCAGCTGTATTGCGTCCTAATCCGACTTTTATACCTAAGAGCATCACTAGCTCTTTCAGATCCAGGGTGATAACGTTGGATGGTTTTTTCCCTCCTCCTCACAGTTCTGATGAGGAGAGGACATCTCATCTTCTCTGTCCGGTGCGCGCATTGTCCTGTTATGTGGCGCGCACAGCTGCTGTGCGCCGCACGCAGCGTCTGTTTGTGCATTACAGAGTTCAGTCTTTGGGTCTTCCTTTGTCTGCTCAGCGCCTGTCACACTGGCTGTGTGAGGCAATCTCACAGGCATATCTGTCATCTGATGCTGTCCCTCCAGACAGGATCAGGGCACACTCCACCAGGGGGATCTCATCCTCTGCGGCTTTGCACAGAGGGATGACAGTGGCTGATATCTGCTCTGCAGCATCCTGGTCCTCCCCCTGTTCATTTGTGCGTTTTTATCTGCGGGATGTTTCTGGGTTATCCATGACCCGCGCTGTTCTGGGTTTTTTGTCAGAATGAGCTGTGCTGTGTTCCTCCTCCCGGCCTGTTGGCGGGTGGGGCACGTCTCTCTCCCTGTGCTTCCTTCCTCTGTTTTTTCGGCACATGGTGATTGTGTGACTACACTGCTGTGTTATTGTTTCAGTGTAGTGATCTGGCAGGTGTGTGGTTATGCTTGTGGTACCGTACGGACCCAGTGAGGCATGGACTACATCCTGCTTCGCCTTTAACCCACTAGCGATAGCCTTAAAGGGCGAAGCCTATACGAAATAGAACGTTGGTTACGTATTGTAACCCCAGATTCTATGAGTATAGGCGCAGCCCTTTAAGCTGTGGGCCTCACTGGTTCCTATTTTTGGCTGAAGAAAAAGCCGTTTATTTGGGAGCCGATTGTCCGGTCTCAGTCCAATTTATACTCGAGGTGAGACCGAGGTGAGGCCCACGTAATAGGTGGGCGGTGATTAAATCTTTCAGTGCTGCGCATGCGCGCGAAGGGATGAAACCCACTAGCGATAGCCTTAAAGGGCTGCGCCTATACTCATAGAATCTGGGGTTACAATACGTAACCAACGTTGTTCAGAGAAAGAAGAAATGGCAAGAACCAAGCAGACCGCCCGTAAATCCACCGGAGGCAAAGCCCCCAGAAAGCAGCTGGCCACCAAGGCTGCCCGTAAGAGCGCCCCGGCCACCGGCGGCGTCAAGAAGCCTCACCGTTACAGGCCCGGTACCGTGGCTCTGAGAGAGATCCGTCGCTACCAGAAATCCACCGAGCTGCTGATCCGCAAGCTGCCCTTCCAGCGCCTGGTCAGAGAGATCGCTCAGGACTTCAAGACCGACCTGCGCTTCCAGAGCTCCGCTGTCATGGCTCTGCAGGAGGCCAGTGAGGCTTACCTGGTCGGCCTGTTCGAGGACACCAATCTGTGCGCCATCCACGCCAAGAGGGTCACCATCATGCCCAAAGACATCCAGCTGGCCCGCCGCATCCGCGGAGAGAGAGCTTAAAGCGTCTGCGGCTCCATAAACAACAACAACGGCTCTTTTAAGAGCCACCTCACTGACCTATAAAGAACGTGATCCTTATTTTCTGAATTTATTTTCATATGATTGACAGCAGTGCTCACACAAACATCCCTACAATTCACACCAACACAGACTCACTCATCCCCCGCCCCTGCAGCTTCTTCAGTCCTAAAGAAGCCTCTCGGGATAGCGGCGAAACGTCTTCAATAAAACGAGTCCTGTTGCATTCAAAGTCTTGAAAATATAGAGACATGTATGCAGGCATAAACTGCTGCATTCAAAGTCAGCTTTGTCATATGTGCTGGACATACAGAGAGTCTTGCGTTACTCTACTCCGCAACATATAACTAAAAACTTAAGATAAATATAACGTGTAAAAAATGTACCTAACATACAAGGCACAAAATGAAGGCACAATGCAGTGAGAGTGCAAAAGATGTAACGTGCAAGACAGTGCAGTTGGCATAATGCATAGGTTCTCAATGTGCGGCCCGCGGGCCAATGGAGGCCCACAGAAAAATTTATGGCGGCCCGCAATGAACTATATGAATTTGTGTTATGAATTTTAAATTACCTAAAATGTCCTTTACTTAACTTTATAAAATGTCTCCTTCATCTAGTCTGCCTTCACTCGAAGCCACGAGTGAAGCCGAGTGTACCCCCCCCAAATTATTTGTAATTATTTAAAAAAATAAAATAAAAATGATGGTTCTTTAATCGTAATTGAGGGAAAAGCCTCAAGTACTCACGATACTACTGGATATTAAATATTTTTTTGTACAGTTCTCATGACCTGGAACAGGGTAACCACTCTGCAGTAATTCTTCTCACAATCAATGCAGTTAACACGTCATGCATGAGGGGAAAAAAATCTGTAAAATACCGGAAACTGTTATAATAATATAAAAATACCGTGATCTAGAATTTTGGTCACACCGCCCAGCTCTAATCCCCAGGGATTTTTGTGCATTATGTTTCCCAGATTTAGGCCCATATGTGTTTATTGCACATTGCTGGATACAGACCAATAAATGTAAACTGTAGAGATGCAACCGGGTCATTAAAATGATTACACATGTAATTTTTTTTTCTTTTTTTCATTTTTTTTATTGGCAGCCCTCAGTCCAATGTCGAGTTGATGAACTGGCCCTCAGCTATCAAAACTTTGAGAACCCCTGGCATATGTAAACAGTTCAGGAATGGTTTAAGTTATAGCAGCTTATATGAGACTGGTGTGACATGACTAAGGTGCAACAGAATGCACAGGGTAAAGTGGCTGGTGCACAGAGTTCCCATCTTAAGCGGTGTGAAGGGAGGGTGGGGTCTCCTGTGATGTGGAGGGCCTTGCGGGTGAGACGGCTGTCGTAGAGGTCTTAGAGGGAGGGGAGAGGGACGCCGATGATCCTCTCAGCTGCTCTCACTATGCGATGAAGCGTCTTCCTGCAGGTGGCTCCGTACCACACAGTGATGCAGCTGGACAGGATGCTCTCAACAGCCCCTCTGTAGAAGTCATATTCCAGGTTAAAATAAACAATTACAAAAATGTTTTTTGATGTGCCATTTACACAGGTCGTCAAAGGAAAACATCTCTCTTTCTCTCACACACACACTCACAAGCGTACAGCTATCTTTATAAAGACATTTCTTGACAAATAAAATGAGGACCAGCCAAATGTCCTCACTTGATAAAAATGTCCTCACAGAAACAAGGTGTGCAGTCACATGACAGTGTGGAGCAACATCCAAAGCCTCACTTGTCCACTACTAGTAGAAACACCAATAACACCATGAATAAATTCACTAATAACAAATATATGCAGACCTATCTTGAAGGAGTTCATCCAGCTTGTGTTTTCATCAGGCTGGTTTTGACTCACGCAGTAACACTGCTGTGAAGGATGACCGTAACAGAAATTAGTCTGGCTGTGTTGAAGGCCTCTCTCCTGAACCAGGATGACTTAAAGCATTGATGGAACCATGCATTCTGAACCATACCAGTAAACTGGACAAGGACATGTCCACACAAACACCTTCTGTATAAATCATAAAAGGGGAACTCAATGAAACAAATGAAACACAAATATTTGATAACTGATTCAATATTATACATTGGTGGTAAAGGTAAAGAACCTTTGCTTCTTGCAGAAGCTTTTGTCTTCTGAGGAAAATGAAACCTGACTACAGCAGAACTGATGCCGGAGCAACGCACCCATCCCCCTACATCCAACCAGTCACAAGCTGAGCCAATCACAGACAGGGGACTGCACAGAAGTATTTGCATGCAGTCTGTATAAGAAAAGTCGTTATCGAGTCTCAGACCCATTCGTTGAGAAATCCCGAATAATCAACATGCCTGAACCCGCCAAGTCTGCGCCCAAGAAGGGCTCCAAGAAAGCCGTGACCAAGACCGCCGGCAAAGGAGGCAAGAAGAAGAGAAAGACCAGGAAGGAGAGCTACGCCATCTACGTGTACAAAGTCTTGAAGCAGGTGCACCCTGATACCGGTATCTCCTCCAAGGCCATGAGCATCATGAACTCCTTCGTGAACGACATCTTTGAGCGCATCGCCTCCGAGGCCTCTCGTCTGGCTCACTACAACAAGCGCTCCACCATCACTTCCAGGGAGATCCAGACCGCCGTCAGGCTGCTGCTGCCCGGTGAGCTGGCTAAGCACGCCGTGTCTGAGGGCACCAAGGCCGTCACCAAGTACACCAGCTCCAAGTAAACAGCTGTTGCTTCAACAACAACCCAACGGCTCTTTTAAGAGCCACCCACATCACGTAAAGAGCGAGTCCGTATTAACAGGGACCTTGTTTTATGGGTGGTTTGTATTGATCCCCATAGTATAGAAGTACTTGACTTATTCCTCGCTGTTGCAGTGGCAATATACAGGCACTCGGCATAAAATAAACGGTGTAAACATTATTTACAGCAAATGTAAGTGCAATTATAATATAAGAAAGGGATTGCGCAAATCTGTCGGGAGAGAGAAGCGGTGCTGGCCTGTGGCCGCAAAGACCTCCAGCCTCTTGCTGCAAACGTTGAAGGACCTCAGCTGTCTAGTAGTCTGCTGCAGGTCTGCTTGTACACAGCTGTGCTGTCACCCAGCTCAGTCTACTGTCGGTGGTCACTGCCAGATACTTGTATAATACCTTACATTTTTTAAAATGTTATTTTTTTTTAAATCGAAATTAATTCTAGGAGTGATTGAGTACCGGCAGTTCTGTTAGTCTGTCAATAAACAGTACACGTGCATCAAGTGTCTGACCTGGCCTGTTATTCCATATAATGCTGCTTTGTTTCTCTTTTTCTTAACATGTGTAACCCGGTGTGTCTGGTACCCTGCGCTATGTAGTGTACAAACAGACACAAATACATACACAGACAGGAGGCAGGGCTGAATGTCACGAGCCTTTACTGCGTCTAAAGGGGCAGATGTTGTATGGAGCAAGCTCAGCTTCTCCGGCCTGTAAGCACCAAAGAACATTAACAATAAAAGTCAATAAGTGGGATAAAAAAGTACAATAATATAACAAAATGCTCTTCAAAAAGTACTTATAGTACTATAATAAATATTCACAATAAAAACTCAGAACTGTCAGCGTTGAGCTTACAATGGTTGTAATTGCAAGTGAAGCAGTAAGCATCCCTCTGTTCTCACTCTTATTACAGTCGATTGTTTTCTTGAGCTATGTCACAAAATAACAAATGACAAAGACAGTATAAACAAATACATTATGATAACATATTGTTTTAAAATAAAACCAGCGTGATTTCCAAATTTGTCCTCAGATCACTTTTTCTTCCACTGGATGCAGGCAGCGCTGTTGTACCATGTGCGTAATTACGCACGACTCTCTTTCACTTTAGGGACTTTTTTGTGGATCCCGCTGCCGTTTGAATGCGCAGTGGTTACATGACCTTATGATAAGATAAGACGTGAATTATTTTACTGTATACAGTAATATAGTAAAATGATAACTGAGGCGAGGCTATAGGATGCAAAGTGTGCATGAGGACTGGCTATTCCAATATTTAGCAAAAATCCAGTAATGAAATTGTTTCCATTTACAGTGACCGCATGTCATTCCTCTGTCAGTTTAAGTTCATTCTAACATTATTAGAAGACAAACAGTGGCGGCATACGACAGCAAGCAGCTCCGATAGAAGTCCGTCTGCAGCGTCATCAGTGTGTTTGATGCTGCCACAACAACGTGACTTTGTGACAAAGTGACGGTCAGCAGATGTTTGTTTTTCCCCTGAGTCTCTGAACTAACATGTGTTTCAGCTGGAAAACAGCTTTTGATGGAGCTCTGATGCATCTGAGATCATTTATGAGAGGAAGAAGAGGGAAAAGGCGCTGCGCAGCGCGCTGACTCTCTGAGCTTTGGAGGCTCCAGCAACAAAGTGCAGCGATGATCAGAGCTGAACATGAGCTGGACATGAAGAGACACTGTCCGCTATCAGCTCCTCCACTGTCAGCCTGCAGCGCTGCTCCCACACTCAGTTTTACTCTTTTATCCACGCACAGAAAACACAAGTGGAAACATTCAGCCTGCACGGAGGAGGCAGGCTTGGATTGAGTCTCCACGGTTTTCATGCTGCGTTCAAGTACCGCCTCCTGCGCTCACTTCACCATAACTACACTCTGACTCTGGTTGCGCTGATTAAACATGGCAGAAGAAGCTCCAGCTCCAGCCGCTCCTCCGGCCAAAGCTCCCAAGAAGAAGGCCTCCAAGCCGAAGAAATCCGGCCCCAGCCTCGGCGAGCTCATCGTGAAAGCTGTGGCCGCTTCCAAGGAGCGGAGCGGCGTGTCTGCAGCCGCTCTCAAGAAGGCTCTGGCTGCCGGAGGATACGATGTGGAGAAGAACAAGTCCCGCGTCAAGATCGCCATCAAGAGCCTGGTGGCTAAAGGGACTCTGGTTCAGACCAAGGGGACCGGGGCCTCCGGCTCCTTCAAGATGAACAAGAAGGCTGAGACCAAGGCCAAGCCCGCAAAGAAAGCCGCTCCCAAAGCCAAGAAGCCCGCAGCCGCTAAGAAACCCGCAGCAGCCAAGAAGGCGGCAGCAAAGAAACCAGCAGCTGCTAAGAAGTCCCCCAAGAAGGCCAAGAAGCCCGCAGCGGCCAAGAAAGTGGCCAAGAGCCCCAAGAAGCCCGCCAAGAGCCCCAAAAAGGCTGCAAAGAGCCCCAAGAAGGTGGCTCCCAAAAAGGCCCCCGCTGCCAAGAAAAAGGCCCCCGCAAAGAAGGCAGCCAAGCCCGCAGCTAAGCCCAAAGCCAAGAAGGCAGCACCCAAGAAGAAGTGAGCTGAGATCACTGCAACACTCAAAGGCTCTTTTAAGAGCCACCACATCATCCACAGAGAGCTCATCCTTACTCACTGTTGTTAAACGTGTAATTACCAGTGGCTGTTTAATTGCACACAATTCCGGACACTGTACACTAAGGGGGGGCTACTGAAAATTAGTATCTATTCAAGTAACTGCCAATACGATACTTTCCATTTGAAATTCCACGGTGAACGATTCCTTTTTTAGTGATCGTGATTAGGAGAATCATAATACACAAGAAACATTTAAGTCAAACTGCAACAAAAGTGCAGAACTAACTGAAATGATAACTTCACAATTATGTCAGTGATGCTCCTCTGATAGCCATGGCTTTGTGAATCACGTAGGTGAAATAAAATAAGACCTGCATGTAGAATAGAACAGAATAGAATATACTCTATTAATCCCTTTGGGAAGGTCCCTCAGGGAAATTTGGGTACCAGCAGCAATACAACACGTTATCACAATTTATATAGTTAAGATTTATTTTAGAATTTGAGTAAATGAAGATTTATTTCACTGCACTTAGAAAGACACCATTAATGCTGCAGATACTTGGGTATGATGTGGCACTCATTACAGGTTTACAATTGTGTGGTGTACCAATGTTGCCTCTGTATACCTTTGTATATAGATCCCATTAAAAACCAGCCTTTTCTAACTAGAATAGTACATTTTCCCCCAATTGTCACCCCTAACTTTTGAACTGTAGTACCTTTCAGACTAGAAAGAAATCACACAATATAACACTTATTTCATATTTTCAAACATATTTCAGGTGATTAACTCTTCATTGACAGTGTGTGGTCCTTAAAAGGACCTTTGTTTTGTGTTGTTGGATCTGTCAGTTTAATTAAAATAAGGTAAAATAGTAAGAATATAATACAAATAATACCTGATAAAATTCTAAACAATAATAAACAAAACTTAAGTTAAATCCAGGCAAGTTATATATAATACAAGTAAAACGGGACAGTGTCTACAACAAATCCAATATTTATTAATAAGACAGTTTGTTAGATTGTCTGATTTCTAACCTACATTTTCTGTTTAGTCTATTTCACCAGCTTTCTTGCAACAAGTAAGTGTAAGGTCCCTCCCTAATGTTGAATTGACTTGAAATAATTATTACATGGCCACTTATAATGTCAACTATATAGAGATGATGACTAGATATAGGTATAGAGATACATGACTGTACTCATTTTCAGCAAGAAATGCTTTACACTTCACGTGCTTTGACTTTACATTGTTACATTTATGTATTTTCAATACCACACGGCCATGGGTGAACTCAGCTCTTCATTGACAGTGTGTGTGGTCCTTAAAAGGACCTTTTGTTTTGTGTTGTTGGATCTGTCACAGTTTAGCCGCCGAAGCCGTACAGAGTGCGTCCCTGCCTCTTCAGAGCATACACCACATCCATGGCGGTCACAGTCTTCCTCTTGGCGTGCTCGGTGTAGGTGACGGCGTCACGGATCACGTTCTCCAGGAAGACCTTCAACACACCGCGGGTCTCCTCGTAGATCAGACCAGAGATACGCTTCACTCCACCACGGCGAGCCAGGCGGCGGATAGCGGGCTTGGTGATTCCCTGGATGTTATCACGGAGGACTTTACGGTGACGCTTGGCGCCTCCCTTACCGAGTCCCTTTCCTCCTTTACCACGTCCACTCATGTTTGTTGTTGAGTTGTTTTCTCGACAGTGAGGACAGCTGCGCGATCACTGGAATTTACTTTGTCACTGAGGACGTGATGGGAGACAGAGGTGGAGTTTACCACTGGGATGTCTTCAACGACTGAACGCCACCATCTGGACAACAGTAGGAACAGCTGTTACATGTAGTACCACAAGCACAAATACTTTAATAAAACCTTTATTGGGTGATCAAGACACAACTACTGTGAATGCACCTGAAATGCACAATACTGACATGAAAGCATGTATCGTTCTGCTGTTACTGTCCTCAGCGAGCAACGACTGTGAGCTCCTCCGCCCCAAAGCACTCATAGGCGGTCAGTCTCAGAGGAGCTTCACGCAGCAGTTTCAGCTGCTGTCAGTGCAGAGAGGAGACCCACACTGTCATATAAACAAACGAACAAGTTATTATTTTATATTTCATATTATATTTATATTTTTGACAATAATAGTAAAACTGTGTATATATGCAATCTAGGGCAATCTTTCCACAGGCACTTCCCACATCTGCTCCTGCATATTAAGTGGCAGCAACATGCAATAGATAAGGTGTAATGAGTCTGCCTACATTTCACAACAATTACAGCAGTTTCAAAACTTTTTGGATGCATTTACACAAGACATCAAGTCACATTATGCTCATTTTCAGAGCTACCGATAATCTGCATGGATTGTCATGAAGCTGATGAAAAGAATCTTAAAGATAAAGGTGGACACCACCATGACCACCACTACCATCCACCGAATTCTGTATCTACAATCAGAATGTGGCCACAGAAATAACCTTGTTTAATAAACAGTCAACCTGCAGCAGGTCCATGAAGGAACAGGAAAAGATCCAAAACACAGGTCTCAAAAGGCAAGAGCCTTTATTACAGTAAAGTACACTAGTGGGTTCAGGTGCTTGGGAAAGGGAAGGCAGAACTGCTAGGTCTCACCGGGTCCAAGGTCAGTGTAAATTGTGAAGTTCAGGAGTTTTACGATGTGAAGTAAGCTGATCACGTTCTTTATAGGTCAGTGAGGTGGCTCTTAAAAGAGCCGTTGTTGTTGTTTGTGGAGCCGCAGACACTTTAAGCTCTCTCTCCGCGGATGCGGCGGGCCAGCTGGATGTCTTTGGGCATGATGGTGACCCTCTTGGCGTGGATGGCGCACAGGTTGGTGTCCTCGAACAGGCCGACCAGGTAAGCCTCGCTGGCCTCCTGCAGAGCCATGACAGCGGAGCTCTGGAAGCGCAGGTCGGTCTTGAAGTCCTGAGCGATCTCTCTGACCAGGCGCTGGAAGGGCAGCTTGCGGATCAGCAGCTCGGTGGATTTCTGGTAGCGACGGATCTCAGAGCCACGGTACCGGGCCTGTAACGGTGAGGCTTCTTGACGCCGCCGGTGGCCGGGGCGCTCTTACGGGCAGCCTTGGTGGCCAGCTGCTTTCTGGGGGCTTTGCCTCCGGTGGATTTACGGGCGGTCTGCTTGGTTCTTGCCATTTCTTCTTTCTCTGAACAACAGAAAAATGTACAAAGAAAGAGAAGACGCGCGCCTCTTAAAGTGTGGGACCGGCTGTGAAACGTTGGTTACGTATTGTAACCCCAGATTCTATGAGTATAGGCGCAGCCCTTTAAGGCTATCGCTAGTGGGTTTCATCCCTTCGCGCGCATGCGCAGCACTGAAAGATTTAATCACCGCCCACCTATTACGTGGGCCTCACCTCGGTCTCACCTCGAGTATAAATTGGACTGAGACCGGACAATCGGCTCCCAAATAAAAAACGGCTTTTTCTTCAGCCAAAAATAGGAACCAGTGAGGCCCACAGCTTAAAGGGCTGCGCCTATACTCATAGAATCTGGGGTTACAATACGTAACCAACGTTCTATTTCGTATAGGCTTCGCCCTTTAAGGCTATCGCTAGTGGGTTAAAGGCGAAGCAGGATGTAGTCCATGCCTCACTGGGTCCGTACGGTACCACAAGCATAACCACACACCTGCCAGATCACTACACTGAAACAATAACACAGCAGTGTAGTCACACAATCACCATGTGCCAAAAAAACAGGAAGGAAGCACAGGGAGAGAGACGTGCCCCACCCGCCAACAGGCCGGGAGGAGGAACACAGCACAGCTCATTCTGACAAAAAACCCAGAACAGCGCGGGTCATGGATAACCCAGAAACATCCCGCAGATAAAAACGCACAAATGAACAGGGGGAGGACCAGGATGCTGCAGAGCAGATATCAGCCACTGTCATCCCTCTGTGCAAAGCCGCAGAGGATGAGATCCCCCTGGTGGAGTGTGCCCTGATCCTGTCTGGAGGGACAGCATCAGATGACAGATATGCCTGTGAGATCGCCTCACACAGCCAGTGTGACAGGCGCTGAGCAGACAAAGGAAGACCCAAAGACTGAACTCTGTAATGCACAAACAGACGCTGCGTGCGGCGCACAGCAGCTGTGCGCGCCACATAACAGGACAACGCGCGCACCGGACAGAGAAGATGAGATGTCCTCTCCTCATCAGAACTGTGAGGAGGAGGGAAAAAACCATCCAACGTTATCACCCTGGATCTGAAAGAGCTAGTGATGCTCTTAGGTATAAAAGTCGGATTAGGACGCAATACAGCTGAACTGCCACCCCCCTGAATCCTGAGGCAGGAGGGGGCCACAGAGAGGGCAGATAAATCACTGACTCTCTTTGCAGATGTTAAAGCCAACAACAAAGCAGCTTTAAGAGACACAAACTTCAGTGAAACTGTATCCAGGGGCTCAAAGGGCGCCCTGGTTAGTGCGCGTAAAACTAACGCCAAATCCCACTGGGGAGCAAAGGAGCGGGACACAGGCCTGTGTCTCCGCACTCCCTTCAAAAAACGCTTTGTTAAAGGATGGCTAAAAACTGTTCTGTCACCAAAACCCTCATGACAGGCAGACACCGCAGCCACGTAGGCTTTAATTGCACTAAAAGCCAAGCCTCTGTCCAGCAACCGCTGGAGAAAAGACAACACAAGAGGCAGGGGGCAGCTGGTGGGATCCACACTCCTGTCAATGCACCACTGCTGGAAAGCAGACCATTTTGCAGAGTAAGAGGCTCTGGTAGACTCAGCTCTAGCACCCTGGATAGTCCCCACAACCTCGCGGGAGAGACCCAGTCTCTCTAGGCGCTCCCGTTCAGCGGCCAGACCCACAGCCGCTGGCCTATTATGGGATAGCTCCTGATCGCTCCTCCTGCCTGTGAGAGCGCGTCCCCGCGCCAGGGTAGTTCCCACGGACTGCCTGATAACATCTGCTGTAGGCAGGGAAACCACGACGCATTCGTGCGCACTGGCGCCACTAAAATGGCCGACAGCTGCTCCACTGTCACTCTGTCCAGAAACTGAGGGATAAGTGTGACTGGAGGAAACGCATATAGAAGCATCCTGGGCCACGGTCGATGCGCAAAAGCATCCACTCCCAGTGGAGGATTGTCCCGTGCGCTCAGAGAAAACCACAGAGCGCACAGCGCATTCTCGCGTCTGGAAAACAGATCCACTTGCGCTCTTCCGAACCTGCTCCAGATCTGCCCGGCCAGATCGGGATGGAGACTCCAATCCCCGGAACGAGGACCTCCCCTCGACATCACATCCGCTCCTTTGTTCAGTACACCTGGGACGTACACCGCTCTGATAGAGAGAAGGTGTGTGTGCGCCCAGCGCAGCAGCCGTCTGGCTATGTTTAACAACTGGGCGGAGCGCACTCCTCCCTGTCGATTTATGTATGCCGCTGCTGCTCTGTTGTCTGTGTGAATCAGAACATGCTGATTCTGCAGTACATGGGCGAAATGCTGGATCACTTTCCACACGGTGAGAAGCTCCAGCGCGTTTATGTGGAGTGACGGGCGCGCCGGCCACCGTCCTCCCACCACCTGAGACAGACACGTTCCTCCCCATCCTGACAGAGATGCGTCTGTGAACACTGAGATGTGTGACACTGCCCTTCCCAGAGGCACACCTTCCGACAGGACCTGTCGATTCCTCCAATAAGAAAGATCGGGACTTACGGAGGGAGGCACCGACACCATGCGTCTCCGTTGACGTACGGGATCGATGCGCAAACGGATGAACCATCTCTGCAGTCGTCTCATATGAAGCAGTCCCAGAGGAACTACGGCATGACCCGCTGACATCATGCCCAACAGCTGCATGATGGAGAGCGCTGTCACAACGCTGCCAGGTGACACACGATGGAGAAGCGCCGTCAGCGCCTCCACTCTCTGCTGTGAGAGCCGCGCTCTCATCACGGCTGTGTTCAGCTCCACCCCCAGATAAATCACCGTCTGAGCAGGGACTGGGGAACTCTTTTCCCAGTTTATCGTAAACCCCAGGTTCGACAGGTGGCTCACTAGCCGCTCTGTGTGTGACGCAGCTTCCTCTCTGGACCGAGCCAGCAGCAGCAGGTCGTCCAGGTAAAACAGCACTCTCATCCCTGACATATGTAGCGGCCGCAGCGCCGCCTCCACACACTTTGAAAAAGTCCGGGGAGCCAGAGAATAGCCGAACGGAAGGCGATTGTACTCGTACTGGATCCCCAGAAAGGAGAAACGCAGGTATCTCCTGTGTTTGGGAACAACGGGGACGTGGAAATACGCGTCTTTTAGGTCTATGGATGTGAGCCAATCTCCCTGACGCACACATTCCAGCACCTGATTCACAGTCAGCATGTGAAACGGTCTTTTCATTATTGATTTGTTGAAGTAAGACAGATCGAGAATGGGCCTCATTCCCCCTGTCTTCTTCGGAACCAGGAAATAACGGGAGTAAAACCCCTGATTTTCCTGTCCCCGCGGAACCCTGGAAATCGCCCGCTTCACCAGTAGCTCTTCCAGTTCCGCCTGGAGAGCCTGACGCTGGCCTGGGGAGGAGAGAACTGTCTCCAGAATGCCGTTGAAGGGCGGAGGTGTTGTGGCGAACTGTAGAGTGTAACCTCTGCTGATCAGCCTGTCCATCCATCTGTCCAGGGAACATACGCGCCGCCACTCTGAGTAACGCTCTGAAAGCGGGACTGCGTTACTGCGTGAGTCAAAACCAGCCTGATGAAAACACAAGCTGGATGAACTCCTTCAAGATAGGTCTGCATATCATTTGTTATTAGTGGATTTATTCATGGTGTTATTGGTGTTTCTAGTGGACAGGTGAGGCTTTGGATGTTGTTCAACACTGTCATGTGACTGCACACCTTGTTTCTGTGAATAATCATTACTGAAGGACCATACAAGACCCCAAATCACTATTCAAGTGAGGACATTTTATTTGTCAAGAAATGTCTTTACAAACGATAGCAGTACCCGCTGTAATTAAATTAAAATTATAAAAAAAATTAAGAAACCTTTATTAGTCCCACAATGGGGAAATTGCTTAAGGCAGCCCAGCAAAGAGTGCCATACACCAGTGAGTACACTGGAGGCTATGCAGGTAAAGTCTTGCCCAAGGACACACACAACAGTGACTAGGGAGGAGTTGGGATCAAACCACCAACCTTAGGTAATTGGACAACCCTGCTATACCACTGAGCCACTGCTGCCCAAATGACTGCAGAAGATCCGGTTGTTGGAAATGGAAGCAAGGTGTTTAGTGCTTTTTTTTCCGGCAATCTCAGGCTATTCCATCTCCATGTGCCAAAGCAGTTTTGAAGGCTTCATTGCCTCATTTGCGTGCCTGTTGCCACATGTTACGCGGAGCAGACTTGGTGTGTGCTGACCGGGCTAGGTGTGAGAATCACATGTTGCAATAAACCTGTATTTTAAGTAGGACTCCTGATATTGATTTTCAAATGCAGCATTCTTCTTCTTGGAAGTCGTAGGCTCTTCTCCTGTCTTCTCATTGTGGCTTTTCCCCTCGTTATGCCCGGTGGCATTCAGGGATACTGTCTGGTCCATAGCTTTGTATGGGTTGGAGCTATGGAAGGAGTTTTCATTCCAGAGAACCTGGTTGCTGAATAATAGTGGGTGCACCTGTGTTTGAGTGTTGTTGTTGGGGTCAAAATATCTGTTGCCTTAAAGCCACAGCAGATGTGTGTTTTTGTTATTAGTGAGATAGCTGTTGGTAGATGGCCGCTAATGTTGCTGCCTCTCTGAAGATTGTGTGGTTTTAAAAAATGTCTTACAAAGTGACTGATCACTGATGTACAGGTCACATTCCTGGCTTTGTTTCATTTACCACAAAATAAACAGTAGAGGTCAGAGGTCCAATTATGACCTCCCGCCTGTCCTGATGCTGCATTAAAACAACTATGGAAAGTCACACAGCAAATTAAAGACCATGACAAACTCTTTTCAGAGGAAAGGTCCTAGTAGGTCTTATAACCAAATAACCACATGTCAGAGAGCAGAGGAGAATAGTAAATGTGTAACCATGTAGAGACAAAAATGACATTGTGTAAAATAAGATGAATAACATAAGCCTAGTTTGTTAGTTAGCAATTTGCCATCTTTACATCACCAACTCATTGTATCGTCTTGCAGACACCGACTGCCACCCTTTAAGTCCACCTTTCACCATGGGACCAGGGGCACTATTTAATTTTTAATATTTATTGTGTGTGTGTACTATAAGAGATTTGTACAACTTTACTATTTTAACACTTCATCATCCACAATGATTTCCAGTCTTTCACATTCAATCAGTAGGTAGCAGTTTGTGGAGAACATGGCCAATCTTAATAACGTACAATGAGAATGAAACTGGACTGATTCAGATGTGAGAATAAATTCACAAGGTTTAGTCTTCATACGTCTTTCTTTCTCCTCTCAGTACATGAAGCATAGGCGTCGCTACCATTGTATCAGAGGGGGACGTGTCCCCCCACATTTTAAAACGGCCCGTTTGGACCCCCCCACATTTAGTAAGTTGGAAACTCCACCTAACGCTGTTTCAATTGCTCGTGAAAAACTCTGTTCCACTTGGTTCATAAGAGAATAACCTCACCGCTGAAATCCACTCCATGCTGCAATACCGTTACTATAGTAACGGACCTAACAAAGCCAGTGGCTTTCTTCGAGCGAGCGTAACACACCGCAAAGAGAACCGTCAGTGCTGGTCGAAGCTGGAGGAGGTGACGTCAAACGGCAGTTTGGTTCATTTTTCTATGGGATTTGCCAGTTTTTTGTCTGGCAAGCCTCAGATATGGAGGCTTTGTATCATCTGTTAGTGTAGTAGCACCAGTATGTTTGACAAAACTGTTGTTTCACTTGGAATTAGTTTCTGTTTGTCACCAAGTGTTTGTTGAATCTGTCTCTGAAATAGTCATTAAGTGTTTACTTCTGTAGGTAAAATAGTTCAACAACCTGTTAAAATCCACAGGAAATCGCAACTACTTCATATTATTATATTATATTTCATAATATACTGATGTACTTTTTTCACCACCCACCCACAGAAGCCCTCCCCCCCCCACATTTTTAATGCTTCCTACGCCACTGACATGAAGACATATACTTTACCACAATTAAGTGATGATCAAACAAAGAACAAAGCCAAATAATCAAAGGATTCCAATGAACATAATGAACTGTATAATTAGAAGAACATTTCAAATCAACAGCAGATATTATGAATGAGATGCAAACATTTTCCCTACATGACTTCATTTTAAACGTTTTGCGATGCTGTAGCTCAGTAAGTAGCTCTAGAAATGTTAAAATCTCTACTCAGAAGTTTGAAGCTTCAGGTTCTTTCGTACCAGCTCCAAAAAAGACTGTCCCAGATTTTTAAATCCTTCAAATAGAGCTCTGAATGGATTGCTCTTTTCAGCTTCCTCTCTGGCCTCATTTTCATACATGGATTGAAGCTTGTTTATTTCCTCTCTCAGTTCTCTGTGATATTTTTCCTTTACTCTTTCTATTAACTCCCTCTCTTTCCTCTCTCTCCTTCTCTCCTCATCCATCTCCTCTTTCATCTTCTTCTTCTCCTCCTCTCTCTCTTTCATCTCCCTCTCTTTCTCTGCCTCTCTCTCTTTCATCTCTCTCCTTCTCTCCTCATCCATCTCCTCTTTCATCTTCTTCTTCTCCTCCTCTCTCTCTTTCATCTCCCTCTCTTTCTCTGCCTCTCTCTCTTTCATCTCTCTCCTTCTCTCCTCATCCATCTCCTCTTTCATCTTCTTCTTCTCCTCCTCTCTCTCTTTCATCTCCCTCTCTTTCTCTGCCTCTCTCTCTTTCCTCTCTCTCCTTCTCTCCTCATCCATCTCCTCTTTCATCTTCTTCTTCTCCTCCTCTCTCTCTTTCATCTCCCTCTCTTTCTCTGCCTCTCTCTCTTTCATCTCTCTCCTTCTCTCCTCATCCATCTCCTCTTTCATCTTCTTCTTCTCCTCCTCTCTCTCTTTCATCTCCCTCTCTTTCTCTGCCTCTCTCTCTTTCCTCTCTCTCCTTCTCTCCTCATCCATCTCCTCTTTCATCTTCTTCCTCTCCTCCTCTCTCTCTTTCTTCTCCCTCTCTCTCTCAGCCTGAAGTTGCTCACTGATTTTCTGCATCTCCCTGTCATATTTTTCTTGTATTTGTTTCTCCATGTTTTCAATTTCTCTGCGGATTTTCTCCTCCTTTTTTTTCAGGATGCGTTGTTTCTCCTCTTCGATGGCCCTCTCAGCCTCTTGGAACATCTCGTTGGTGTAGTGGCTTCCTCCGTTCTTCTGGACTATCTGTCTGATCTTGTTGAGCAGCTCAGTGACCTGAGGCCTGCGGTCCTTCAGCTTATTGTTGAAGACATGGTACTGGTTGTTACATCTGTCTACAAGTTCCTGCAATTGTGGGCTTTCACTCAGGAATTGTTCAATAGTGGTATCTTCAAGATTGTCACCATGAGTAAAGAGAACCATGCTGTATCTGTCTGCAGCCCCACCAAAGATGTTTTGAATCATCTGCACCGTCTGCTTTTCCTCATCAGTGAACCGGCCCACCCCGATGACCACCAGGAAGATGTGGGGTCCAGGAGCACTGTAACTGATGCACTCAGTTACATCTTTAGTTGTTCTATCCATGCCGAACCTGGTGTCAAACAGACCAGGGGTGTCAATGACAGACACCTTTTGTCCATCCACAGCACCTTTGCCTTTAGAACAGTCCACAGTCATGGACTTGGCGCTGCACTTGGACTCAAAGCACTGTCTTCCCAGGATAGTGTTTCCTGCGGCGCTCTTACCATTACCAGTCTTCCCCACCATCACCATCCTCAGCTCCTCATCATTTCTTATGAGGGATCCTGTGGAGGAGAATGAGTAAGAATCGGGTACTCTGCAATGAATTCAGCTGACAGGTGGCAGTTGAATGACGGATTTAATCTGATCTAATACCAGTTACTGCTTTAATGTAATTCATTTCCTTTCGTGTTTCACGATCTAACACAGCTTCAGAACAAGCTTACATGTTTACAGGGAAGTGCTGCAGTTCTGTTAAATGGCTCCCTCTGCTGGATTCAAGATAAGATATACCCCAGTGATAAAGAAATGAGTAACGGACTAAATACCAGATAATATGTAATAGGTTTACATGTGCTGGCATGCTTAGGGTTATATGTCACCTGATTGATTTTTTGTTATTAAAGACAAATAAACAACAACATATACTTTAATGTTTATAGTGATATATTCTATTTTTTGACTGTTTTTGTTTACTTCTCTGTCTGTCCTCTCGCCTCCTGTCCCCTGTCCAAGCTTCTTGCCTTGCAGACAGGTGAAGTGGCAATAAAAGGGCCTTTCACAGAAACTGGTCTTCTGTATGGGTAGTAGTTGCATTTTAAAACAGGAATAAAGTATGGTGACTTACCAAAGTTGGCCATATTTGTCTTGAAATTGTCCTGTTGAGGTTAAAGATGCAGTGTAGAGTCTTCAGATGAAGTGAAGAAGCAGAGCTTACACAGTCTGCTATCACCCTTTATATAGATCCTCAGTGTGTGTTAAACCACACCTACAAATAACTGATGATTCACAGTGAAAGTGAAACCGTGTCTGGATCTTTTTTTCTTTTTTATCAGGAGAGATTTATGTCTCAAGTAGAAGGGCAACGTTGGCCCATAAAAGCAGATAAGTTGTTTGTGGCTGAGGAAGGAGTGGTGGCTGATGTGCAGCTGACATCAGCACAATATGAGTGGTTCAAAATGACAGAAGAAAGTGTATCATTTACAGTCTCCACATCAACACCCATTTGGCGGCCTCAGTATTCTCATAAACCACAAGCCGAGGCAGGAATAGCAGACACCATTGAAGGTCTACTCCAAAAGGGGGTGTTAGAACCCACCCAAAGTAGTTGGAATACCCCTATCCTCCCAGTACAGAAGCAGGGGACTGATAAGTATCGCATGGCTCATGATTTGAGATCTGTTAGTGCTGTAGTGACTACTGCTACACTTCTTGTTCCTAACCCATACACTGCCCTCTCTAATCTCACTCCTGAACAGAATTGGTATACATGTATTGATTTGGCTAATGCTTTCTTTTACATCCCATTACATCACAGTTGCAGAGATATCTTTTCATTTACATACAAAGGCCAGCAACTACGCTACACAAGGCTTCCACAAGGTTTCAGCCTGTTTCCTGGTCTGTTTAACCATGTGCTCCTGATACCACTGTAGTACAGTATGTGGATGATATTCTGATTGCAGCAACTTCTGCAGAAAACTGTCTAGCTGCTACTCATTCTATACTGACTAGATGGGCTGAGAAAGGTTTTAAAGTGAGCAAGGAAAAGCTACAAGTGGCTAGACGACATGTGTCATTCCTAGGCCGTACTCTGTCAGGGAAAGGATCAGGCGTCTCTCCATCACACAAAGAAAACATTCTACACCATTCACACCCATGCACTGTCAAGGAAATGTTGTCTTTTTTAGGATTGACTGGTTACAGTAGACATTATATTCCCAACTATGTAACTTTGACCATGCCCCTTCGAAGGATGGTTAATGTCAAAGGCATGAGAAACCTGTCTGCTCCTCTGGAGTGGACAGTGATCAGTGATTTATTGATCTTAAAGTATCTTTGGCAAGAGCAGTTGAGTTGGCTCTTCCTGACTACTCAGTTCCGTTTCACCTTGATGTTTCTGAAACAGAGGGAGTTGTGAATGGTGTTCTGTTTCAGATAAAAGAAAGAAGGGGGTAAGAGACAGGTGTTAATGTACCTGAGTTTTAATTTGGATGCGATGGAGAAAAGACAACCAGAGTGCACCAGACATGCAGCAGGAGTGGCTAAAATGGTGCAGAAAACAGCTCATCTAGTGATGGGACATCCGTTAATAGTACTAACGACACATAGTGTAGTGGCCTACATCCCAAGCATTCACCATGACATCACAGGCAACAAGACAAAGAAGGATGAGTAAAATTTTGGAAGCGAGCAATCTCACCTTCACACAGGAGGGCATCAATATGGCGGATCAGATGGTAAAAGGAGAATTACATACATGTCAGTCTACGGTTGAGGTTGAGATAAAAGCCAGACCAGACCTACAGACAGAGCCCCTCCCACAGGCTGAAGATGTGTACACAGATGGCTGTTGTTTCAGGAAACCTAACAATGAGTTACAGGCAGGCTATGCAGTGGTAAGAAGAAAGGAAAATCAGTTTGAGGTCGTATGCCACGAGGAGGTCACAGAGAGGCAGTCAGCACAGAGAGCAGAAGTTTTAGCTATGATAGCAGCACTAAAATGGAGCAAAGGTGTCACGTCCACAGCTCGGCTAGGGCATTTAGGGAGGACGTGCACTAAGGCAGTGGATTACTTTGAATAATAGAGAAGAAAATAAGACCACTGGCAGGCGGAACTCAATGATATTTATGTTTTTACTCAAAGGTTGTGGTGCAATACAAATAAAACAGGTTTTCAAACGAAACCTCACAACCAAGAAAATAAAACTACAAAAGTTGTAAAAAGAAAATCAAGCAGGAACCCTACAGGGGGAATTAGCCTTAGGGAACAGGACAATCTAAGGAGAACACAAAACTACCCAAATCGAGGGATTATCACAACTGTACAACAAACAGAAAACTACTCAGAGCGAAACAATACACAAGGCACAAACAAACTGAAAACTACTCCGCAGAGCGACACACTCACACAATGGAGGACAGCACAGCAAGGCTAAGGTTAACACAGGTTCTGCAGATCGAATCTTACTCTTTTCTTACACAATAGACATGGCACGGGGGAGAACAACCAACACACTCTACACACAAACCAAGTCACTACAAATACTCCCCCAGGACCGTTGGTTACGTATTGTAACCCCAGATTCTATGAGTATAGGCGCAGCCCTTTAAGGCTATCGCTAGTGGGTTTCATCCCTTCGCGCGCATGCGCAGCACTGAAAGATTTAATCACCGCCCACCTATTACGTGGGCCTCACCTCGGTCTCACCTCGAGTATAAATTGGACTGAGACCGGACAATCGGCTCCCAAATAAAAAACGGCTTTTTCTTCAGCCAAAAATAGGAACCAGTGAGGCCCACAGCTTAAAGGGCTGCGCCTATACTCATAGAATCTGGGGTTACAATACGTAACCAACGTTCTATTTCGTATAGGCTTCGCCCTTTAAGGCTATCGCTAGTGGGTTAAAGGCGAAGCAGGATGTAGTCCATGCCTCACTGGGTCCGTACGGTACCACAAGCATAACCACACACCTGCCAGATCACTACACTGAAACAATAACACAGCAGTGTAGTCACACAATCACCATGTGCCGAAAAAACAGAGGAAGGAAGCACAGGGAGAGAGACGTGCCCCACCCGCCAACAGGCCGGGAGGAGGAACACAGCACAGCTCATTCTGACAAAAAACCCAGAACAGCGCGGGTCATGGATAACCCAGAAACATCCCGCAGATAAAAACGCACAAATGAACAGGGGGAGGACCAGGATGCTGCAGAGCAGATATCAGCCACTGTCATCCCTCTTTGCAAAGCCGCAGAGGATGAGATCCCCCTGGTGGAGTGTGCCCTGATCCTGTCTGGAGGGACAGCATCAGATGACAGATATGCCTGTGAGATCGCCTCACACAGCCAGTGTGACAGGCGCTGAGCAGACAAAGGAAGACCCAAAGACTGAACTCTGTAATGCACAAACAGACGCTGCGTGCGGCGCACAGCAGCTGTGCGCGCCACATAACAGGACAACGCGCGCACCGGACAGAGAAGATGAGATGTCCTCTCCTCATCAGAACTGTGAGGAGGAGGGAAAAAACCATCCAACGTTATCACCCTGGATCTGAAAGAGCTAGTGATGCTCTTAGGTATAAAAGTCGGATTAGGACGCAATACAGCTGAACTGCCATCCCCCTGAATCCTGAGGCAGGAGGGGGCCACAGAGAGGGCAGATAAATCACTGACTCTCTTTGCAGATGTTAAAGCCAACAACAAAGCAGCTTTAAGAGACACAAACTTCAGTGAAACTGTATCCAGGGGCTCAAAGGGCGCCCTGGTTAGTGCGCGTAAAACTAACGCCAAATCCCACTGGGGAGCAAAGGAGCGGGACACAGGCCTGTGTCTCCGCACTCCCTTCAAAAAACGCTTTGTTAAAGGATGGCTAAAAACTGTTCTGTCACCAAAACCCTCATGACAGGCAGACACCGCAGCCGCGTAGGCTTTAATTGTACTAAAAGCCAAGCCTCTGTCCAGCAACCGCTGGAGAAAAGACAACACAAGAGGCAGGGGGCAGCTGGTGGGATCCACACTCCTGTCAATGCACCACTGCTGGAAAGCAGACCATTTTGCAGAGTAAGAGGCTCTGGTAGACTCAGCTCTAGCACCCTGGATAGTCCCCACAACCTCGCGGGAGAGACCCAGTCTCTCTAGGCGCTCCCGTTCAGCGGCCAGACCCACAGCCGCTGGCCTATTATGGGATAGCTCCTGATCGCTCCTCCTGCCTGTGAGAGCGCGTCCCCGCGCCAGGGTAGTTCCCACGGACTGCCTGATAACATCTGCTGTAGGCAGGGAAACCACGACGCATTCGTGCGCACTGGCGCCACTAAAATGGCCGACAGCTGCTCCACTCTCACTCTGTCCAGAAACTGAGGGATAAGTGTGACTGGAGGAAACGCATATAGAAGCATCCTGGGCCACGGTCGATGCGCAAAAGCATCCACTCCCAGTGGAGGATTGTCCCGTGCGCTCAGAGAAAACCACAGAGCGCACAGCGCATTCTCGCGTCTGGAAAACAGATCCACTTGCGCTCTTCCGAACCTGCTCCAGATCTGCCCGGCCAGATCGGGATGGAGACTCCAATCCCCGGAACGAGGACCTCCCCTCGACATCACATCCGCTCCTTTGTTCAGTACACCTGGGACGTACACCGCTCTGATAGAGAGAAGGTGTGTGTGCGCCCAGCGCAGCAGCCGTCTGGCTATGTTTAACAACTGGGCGGAGCGCACTCCTCCCTGTCGATTTATGTATGCCGCTGCTGCTCTGTTGTCTGTGTGAATCAGAACATGCTGATTCTGCAGTACATGGGCGAAATGCTGGATCACTTTCCACACGGTGAGAAGCTCCAGCGCGTTTATGTGGAGTGACGGGCGCGCCGGCCACCGTCCTCCCACCACCTGAGACAGACACGTTCCTCCCCATCCTGACAGAGATGCGTCTGTGAACACTGAGATGTGTGACACTGCCCTTCCCAGAGGCACACCTTCCGACAGGACCTGTCGATTCCTCCAATAAGAAAGATCGGGACTTACGGAGGGAGGCACCGACACCATGCGTCTCCGTTGATGTACGGGATCGATGCGCAAACGGATGAACCATCTCTGCAGTCGTCTCATATGAAGCAGTCCCAGAGGAACTACGGCATGACCCGCTGACATCATGCCCAACAGCTGCATGATGGAGAGCGCTGTCACAACGCTGCCAGGTGACACACGATGGAGAAGCGCCGTCAGCGCCTCCGCTCTCTGCTGTGAGAGCCGCGCTCTCATCACGGCTGTGTTCAGCTCCACCCCCAGATAAATCACCGTCTGAGCAGGGACTGGGGAACTCTTTTCCCAGTTTATCATAAACCCCAGGTTCGACAGGTGGCTCACTAGCCGCTCTGTGTGTGACGCAGCTTCCTCTCTGGACCGAGCCAGCAGCAGCAGGTCGTCCAGGTAAAACAGCACTCTCATCCCTGACATATGTAGCGGCCGCAGCGCCGCCTCCACACACTTTGAAAAAGTCCGGGGAGCCAGAGAATAGCCGAACGGAAGGCGATTGTACTCGTACTGGATCCCCAGAAAAGAGAAACGCAGGTATCTCCTGTGTTTTGGAACAACGGGGACGTGGAAATACGCGTCTTTTAGGTCTATGGATGTGAGCCAATCTCCCTGACGCACACATTCCAGCACCTGATTCACAGTCAGCATGTGAAACGGTCTTTTCATTATTGATTGGTTGAAGTAAGACAGATCGAGAATGGGCCTCATTCCCCCTGTCTTCTTCGGAACCAGGAAATAACGGGAGTAAAACCCCTGATTTTCCTGTCCCCGCGGAACCCTGGAAATTGCCCGCTTCACCAGCAGCTCTTCCAGTTCCGCCTGGAGAGCCTGACGCTGGCCTGGGGAGGAGAGAACTGTCTCCAGAATGCCGTTGAAGGGCGGAGGTGTTGTGGCGAACTGTAGAGTGTAACCTCTGCTGATCAGCCTGTCCATCCATCTGTCCAGGGAACATACGCGCCGCCACTCTGAGTAACGCTCTGAAAGCGGGCGTACACCTGTCTGACACTCCGCCGCTACTACGGAGACGCCCCTTGTCTGAGCCCCTGCCGCCGTTGCCATGGCAACCCATGGGGGGCTCCGATCGAAAGGGCAAGTCATGTGTCTGTGGGATAGACGCAGCGCACGCTGCCATCCCCGAGAGATGTGGAGCGGCGTCAGAAAAGTCATTTATGTGCCGCTGTGCTGACAGACAGGGCTTATGACACAGAGAGGGAGACTCATCCCCGCTCACTGGTAAGTGAGGAGGAGAGAGACTGTGCAAAGCTGAGAGCGTCTGTGTGTGTGACGGCTCATCAGAGAGAGGCACAGGTGAAGACAGAGAGACGTGCTGCTTGTGTGATATGAGCTCCTGCTGTATCGTAACCGAAAGGTTAGAGACTGCAGGCTCACACTGTGTGGGAGACATGTGTGCGACAGCCTGAGCTGTAGGATTGCTCTCAACAGGATGTACGTGTTTTATTTCAAAACGGGGAGAAACACTCCCAACATCCTTACAAACAATATCACACATATCCCCCCCGCACCGTCACTGTTTCTTGGGCTGCTTCCTGGGAGGCTGCAGAGGAGGGTTAGACCAAGTGCATGCCGGCCGCCGCTGTCTGTTGCCTCGGGGTGCCGCCGCGGGCACCGGGTGAGACGGCGGTGGAGCACTGAAAGAAGCAGGTAGTGGTTGCTGTGGCTGAGACGCAGCCGTCATAGGTACTGGGGGGCGTCTCTGCCTGGGGCGCGGGTCCCGGCGGTCCCGCCAGTGACCAGAGGAGCGCTGGGCTCGAGCAACATGCTTCTTAATTTTCTCTGCGTCCTCAGAAGCTTTCTGCATGTGATCCACCAACACTTGAAGGTGAGGACCGAACAGCCCGTCCGAGCTGATGGGACACTCCAATAACTCCTTCTTCACAGCATCGGGAATGGAGGATGACAGGTGCAGCCACATATTCCTCTGAATCAGCTGTTGCCACACTGCGATCCGGGCCGCGCAGACAGCAGTTGATGCACACAGATTCAGGATGGCGCTGGCAAGGTTGCCGAGCTCCAAGGCTTGCTCAGAAAGGTGATCGGAATCCTCCGTCAGCTTAGTGATAGCAAACGCCAGGAGAGAAATGTTGTTGGCTGCCGCTTTAATCTGAAAAGCACACTGATGAGAACGGTCAGTGAAACGTGCGATCAGCTGATCTCTGCCGGAGGGCAGGGCTGGCCGGCGTCCGCTCAGCACGTTGGCCCTGACTCCAAACAGAGATGTGAGGCTGGGGTCGAGGGGAGGGACGGGGGGAAAACCAGAGGCGGTGAGCCCATCTACCTTGGTGATGGGAGAATAGGTAGAGACCGGCGCCTTTATTTTCCCAGGTTCTGCCGCTGCCCCCGACAGATACGGCACAATAGCAGGAAAACGTGGCCAGACAGGGTCCCGTCTAGCCGCGTGTACTGAAGCATAACGCCCTCCCATCTCGTCCCGAGGAATTACTTCCTCGGCCGACGGCACCGTCAGGTTCCTGAGCGCTGCCGCACGCTGAATCATTTGAGGAAGATCCCTGACGAGAGCGCCTATTGCCGGCAAGGGAGAAAGGATTAAAGCGGGGACCTCGGGGACTCCCGAGTGAACCCCAGGCATCTCCTTATCATCATCATCATCCAGCCCCTCCATCCGGAGAGGGGGATCGACCTGAGGAGAATGTGGTGAAGGTGGGGCAGAGTCGTCCGACTCCGACCCTTCTGCAAAAAGAGCAATAGCGTCCTCTAACGGGTAGTCATCTGCCACGGGAAAAGTTGCGTCCGCTGCAGTGGTGAAAGCATCTGCTCTCCGCCGCCTCTCGTCCTCGGGAAGGAGCTTGCAATAGGGGCACGCTGCCAGTGGAGTTAGCGCCAGGCCGGCGTGCTCCGGGCCAAGGCAGGATTCGCAACGGGCATGCAGATCAAAGCTCATGATGAAGCCGATCTGGCACACCGGGCAGATCCTGATGCCATCCGAGGACTTAGCGGACTCTCTTGCTCGTTCTTGCTCGCTATTGCTCGTCATTGCTAGCTCTTAGCTCGCTCTTAGCTCGCTCTTAGCTTGCTCTTAGCTCGCTCTTAGCTTGCTCTTAGTGCTGCAGCTTACGCTGAAGAAAAATGGGAGCCGATTGTCCGGTCTCAGTCCAATTTATACTCGAGGTGAGACCGAGGTGAGGCCCACGTAATAGGTGGGCGGTGATTAAATCTTTCAGTGCTGCGCATGCGCGCGAAGGGATGAAACCCACTAGCGATAGCCTTAAAGGGCGAAGCCTATACGAAATAGAACCGAAGTTTCGCGAGTCCTTTTATACGAGGCCTCGTCGACACTCTCGTTCTAGTTGGTCCACGCTCTCCCAGACGAACCAATCAGGGCAGGGGGGCGACGGTGCAGCAATTTGCATATTAAAATCACACTCAGCAAGACTCTGAGGAGAACGTCACTCACTCCCCTCCTAAGGACCTCAGGGGCTGTGACAAAAGGTAAAAGAGTGAACATTTACACTGATTCAGCTTATGTTATAGGAGCAGCCATCACAGAACTTCCCCAATGGCAGAGAACAGGGTTCCTGACTGCAGATGAGAAGCCCATAAAACATAAACGAGATGAGAGAGCTGTTAGAGGCTCCGCAAGAACCACAGGCAGTGGCCATTATTAAGTGTAGAGGTCATAGTGGAGACAACACTTTGATAGGCCGAGGAAATGAGGCTGCAGATCAGGCAGCAAAAAGAGCAGCAGGATACATAAATACTCTCCAAATGGTAACCACAGAAAAGATTCTACCAGAACTTCTCCCTAGAATCTCTATAGACATGATAGCAGATGATCAGGACAAAGCATCACCACAGGAAAAGTCTGGGTGCAGAGGGGGGCAGCAAAGAACCAAGATGTATGGAGATCCCCAGCAGGGAAGCCTGTGCTTCCACCAGGGCTCAGGAAGAGCGTCTTAAGTGAGGCACATGGGCTTGGACATGTGGGACATAAACAGATGCTGAGGAATCTGGTACATTGGTGGCATCCATTTATGTCAGAGATTACTAAAAATTGCGTAAAATAGTGTAAAATATGTACAAAGTATAATCCCAAACCCACAGTGAGGCCAGATATGGGAAGTTTTCTGCTCCCAGTTGTACCTGGACAGGAAATAGTTATTGATTACACAGACATGGTGGAGAGGCACCAGAGATGTCGGTATCTCCTGGTGGCAGTAGAATCATTCACAGGGTGGCCAGAAGCATGGCCTGCAAAGAAGGAGGACAGTGCTACAGTGTTTGATTAATCATTACATTCCATGATTTCCAGAGCGAATTAGATCTGATAATGGGTTTCACTTCAAGAGTGCAGACCTAGAAAAGGTGGAGCAGGCTTTGGGCCTAAAACACAGGTATGGTGCAGTATATCACCCACAGTCACAGGGAAAAGTGGAAAGGATGAACCAAAATTTAAAACAAAAATTGGCTCAAATCTGTGCACAGACTAAATTAACATGGGTTCAAGCACTGCTTGCACTGGTTGGTCCATTGAGACTAACAGATTATGAAGTAAAGTATCAGTATAAACCTTACTTTAATGAACTCAAAGCTCTGGTGTCAGCATTTGCATTACAGGTGAAAGGAGAGACGGAGAGTCCAGATGGAGCAACACCACAAACAGCTGAGTGGGTCCTCCTGAAGGTGATAAAGAAGAAGTGGTCGGAGCCAAGGTGGACAGGCCCTTACCAGGTGGTGGAGCGCACCTCCCATGCAGTGTGGCTGAAAGGGAAAGGAGACACCTGGTATCATTGGAGCCAGTGCACCCCGGCCTTGGAGCCAGGGCGGATGCTGGCTGACATTCAGACGGAGCAGGACAAGGAGAAAATACAAGGGGCAGAATAATCCCCTAAACGCAGGAGTGTGACCAGTAGGTAGTCTACCCTACTGGTTGAAGAGGACGAGACGGTGAATTAAAGCCGACACGAGTGAGCAGTCGTCAAGAGGATGGTTTGAAGCTTCAGGAGCGGAGGATCCTGTTTTCAGGAAGAGTTCGACTGACAAGATGGGACTGGGGGGGAAAGTGGAGAGTGTTGGGTGGTCGTATTTTATTGTTTGTAATTGTTGTTGTTTGTTGTTGTTGCTTTTAGTTGAGAAGAAGGATATAGGTGTATATCATCCATATCAAATGCCTTTGCTAGCAGCATAGGTGCCTGAGGGAGATGAGGAGGCTCCATTGTGAAAAAGGGGGAGCTGTTAGGTGAAAGATTTTATTAGGGCCCGAGCACCGAATGGTGCAAGAGCCCTATTGAAACCCTTAGGATTATTATTTTTAGGGCCCGAGCACCGAATGGTGCAAGAGCCCTATTGAAACCCTTAGGATTATTATTTTTAGGGCCCGAGCACCGAATGGTGCAAGAGCCCTATTGAAACCCTTAGGATTATTATTAGGGCCCGAGCACCGAATGGTGCAAGAGCCCTATTGAAACCCTTAGGATTATTATTTTTCCTTCGCCCCCTGAGATCGCATTTTTGGGGGCCTTAACATGCCCAAAAACTCACCAAACTTGGTAGGAAAATTCATTCGCCCGAAAAATTTTGAAATTTGCTGACTTTTGAAACTCACATAGAAAAATGGCTCTATAGCGCCCCCAACGCGTAGCCCCTCTGGTCGGTTTGACACAGGATTATGAAAATTGGCACACATATGTATCACCTCAAGATGCACAAAAAAGTCTTTTGGACCCCCCCTCCAAACCCAACAGGAAGTCCGCTATTTGAAAGTTTGTGGCCATTTTTGGCGATGTGTGACCCTGCTGCAAAACTTTTCACGCCTCGCATACTTTATCGGATTGAGCTGAAAGTCACACCATAGGGACACCATAGGGAATAGACACATAGGGAATAGACACATTCCAAAACTCTTACAAAAGTCTGACGGTGTGGCCGGGGCGTGGCCTCAAAGTTTGACCATTTCAGAGGAAACAGGAAGTCGCTATAACTTCTTTACCTTTAACCTTTACCTTTAACTTCTTCTGTACCAAATGCCACATGTATGATCAGAGTCTGACCCTAAACACATCTATACAACAATATTGAGGCTTTGACAGAGCGCCACCTACTGGCTACACAAAATGTTGTGTTTTCATAGGTTTTTTGCCTGCCCCTGTGGCCTGTTTTCAGTAGGGTCATGAAAATTGGCACACGTGTGTATCACCCCAAGATGCACAAAAAAGTCTCTTGGACCCCCCCTCCAAACCCAACAGGAAGTCCACCATTTTGATTTTTTCTGTAATTTTTGGCGATTTCTGACCCTGCTACAAAACTTTTCACGCCTCACATACTTCATGCAATTGAGCTGAAATTCACTGTGTCCACTCAGGACACCATAGGGAATAGACGCATTCCAAAACTCTTTCAAAAGTCTGACGGTGTGGCGGGGGAGTGGCCTCAAAGTTGACCATTCGCCATTACAAAGGAACTCGCTGTGTTTTATGCAGTACTACCCATATACTTTATGCAATGTGCACAAAATCTTACAGGACTGCTATGGACCCGAGTCTGAACAGATATATATGCTAATAGGATGATACGGTCATAGCATCACCTACTGGTAGCAGGAAAGTTTGGTTGTAAACATGTGTTTGTTGTATATCTGTGGAAATGAGAGGAGGAGAGCATAGGACAGGAGAGTATAGGAGACAAGAGCATAGGAGAGAAGACAGCGATAGCGCCGCGGATCGCAAGGTGCGCGAGGGCCCGCAATGCTGCTTGCAGCTTTAATTTTTCATGATGTTGTTATGTGGTGTGGGTCCACATATATATAAAGTGTGTCCCTAACAGGAAGTTTTCATTTCTGTGTTTATTACTGTGGGCATATTACTGTAATGTGTTTTATAAGTACTTATATTAGCTTCTGGCGCGGCCTCGCGGTAGCAACCAGCCAGAGAAGCTCCGCACACCGCGGGTGTATTAAGTTGTTTTTCGTAATTTATTCCTACTCTAAACACTCCACTTCGTACTAAATCGAGGTATAAGCAGTCAGGCACTGCAATAATGCGTCTTTTTCGGACTTTCTTCGTGGTCTTCATCGCTTTTGGAGCACTTTTATCATGCCGCGTCTCGGCCGTGACGGAAACACGCCAGGGCTCCATTGTTTACACCAGGGATCAGCTGATGAGTCTCCAGCACAGCGGGATGTATGGCCAGCGACACGAAATCCCCAAAGAGCTAAGAAGGAAACAACGCGGAAGCAGAGGGGGCAAAAGAAGACAGCTGAGGAAAAGAAGATACAAGCCGTATCTTCCTTCTATCGTCATGGGTAATGTTAGATCACTGGGTAATAAGATGGAAGAGTTAACATCTCTCACAAAGAGCGAGTGTGTGTTTCGTGAGGCGTCTGTAATGTGCTTTACAGAGACGTGGCTGCACGCAAACATACCGGACTCTACCGTGAGTTTAGCCGGCTTTCAGTTGGTACGGGCAGGAACTGCACCGAGAGCAGCAGGAAGAAAGGCCCCCTCCTTTCTTCCTGCTGCTCTCGGTGCAGTTCCTGCCCGCTCTACGTGAACAACCGGTGGTGCAGCCTGGGACACGTTACGGTAAAGGAGCGTGTGTGCAGCCCGGACATTGAACTGCTAGCGGTGAGTCTACGTCCATATTATTTGCCCAGAGAGTTCTCTCACGCCATTGTACTCGTTGGCTGTGTCCCAATTCAGGGTCTGCATCCTTCGGAGGACGCAGCCTACGCGGTCTCAGGAGGCCGCGTCCTCCTGAGGATCCTCCGGAGGATCCTCCACCGTTGGTAAATGGGACGGTCTGGCCTTCAAAGCACTTCCTGATTGTGGCGCGACGTCATAAATTTTGCCCCGGGAAAAACAAAAGCAGCGACAGCGACACAACACGGACTACACAACAAACGGGACAACAGTGTGGATTTAGACATTTGGAATATTTTAATATATTTATTTGTTGTTGGAGGAAGAGGAGAGGCGGCTCCAGCGGCAGCAAAACCGGTGACGGCTCATTTTCTTCAGGCTGGGAGAGCGCAGTGGGGAGGTGACGGTAAGCTGCTGTTTAACCATATTATTGATCATAATTAATATACCGGTTACTGAGCAAACGCTAGATATATAACCAGTAGATAGACAAATATGATTAAATGTAATTTATATTTGATTCAATCGTAAGACTTGATACAGGGTCTGTAATTTTAATACTTTAAATAAATAGCTAAATGTGTAAGAACCCTGCAAATAACCCTGAAACCACTGCTTTAATGTGTCATTAAGCATCAGGTCTGTCACTGCACCAGAGAATTACTGCTGGGTGGAGGAGAGTGGGGCTCCCTGCAGGACCAGCTGTCTGTCCTGGAGGAGGTGTACTGACCATCATCACCTTTGGAGGGTGAGGATACATATTTTATAGCTTTTCATATTTTAAGCTGCGTTGGAAGCCGCTCTGTTGAAGTTATTATTTTTATTTTTGCCCTTTTTAAAAACATCTTTAGTAACATGGCAGCCGCCGATCGTCAGCTCTGCAAACCCTGATGGACGATGTGGTGGACAGAGGAGACAGGCACCCCCCTCCCCCAGATGATGTCCCACTCACAGCCAGAGGACTCCAAGGTCTTCATCGTGGCATCATCCAGTCCAGCAGCACCAAGGACTCCTGCTCAGCCAAACATTTATATATATGTTCTTTGTGAATAGTATTTTCTGCTGATCTTTATAAATAATAAACTGTACATTTTCATAATGCCCACTGGTAAATAGTTAGAAATGTTCAAACTGTGTCTTTGTAAATATTGTACATAACACAACACACACACAATAAATGATTTACTGTGGTCACTGAGAAGTTGTTCAAAAGTTTACTTCAATTATAAATAGGTGATGAAACACATAATGTAACAAGGTGAGAAGAGTTTAAGAACACAGAGACAAGAACGATTTAATATCATCCTTTAATTTAATAAGTAACATTTAAATAACACAGAACATAAAATCACTGCTGTCCACCATCCTCTGTATGAGCTGAGGTCTGTCCGTTCTTTCTCTGCTCTCCCCCTCTCTCTCTCTCTCTCCTCTCCCTCTCCAGTCTCATCTCCTCCGTTATCAATTGTCAGGTTTCTTCTGTTTCTCTCTGCTCCTCCTTCAACAAAATGACAACAGGCAGAATGACCGTTTGATATAATAACGATAATATTGCTCCTCACGTGAACTATACTTTATACTATAGTAAACAGTCCAGAAACATTCAATCAAAGCGTTTACTTCACAGCGCCTCGTATCAACAGGACGTCATGTTTGTAAATATAAAACTCATTTTTTTAATGCCGCTATCACTACTAGCATTTTAAAACTCTCGAACTACTGCTCTGTACTTACATTTAAATGTGAATTCGGCACTCCTGCCGCTGCCGCTCGCTTGGTCCGTCATCGTACTATTGGACAAAAAGTAGGTCCGCAAAGCATTGTGGGATATTTAAGGCCACGAAGGATGGTAGCGATGCGTCCTCCAAATTCAGGCAAAAGGAGGACGCATTTGGAGGACGCATTTGAAGGACCCTTCGACTTTTGGCGAATTGGGACAGCCTTCGCGCAGCTTTGTGACGTAAGCGGCCTTAAAATGCGCACTCCGAAGGATGCAGACCCTGAATTGGGACACAGCCGTTGTTTACATTGCTCCCTCGGCTGAGGCGTCGCGGGCTACTGACGTCATCAGCTCTGTGACCGCGAGGCTTCAGACCCAGCACCCTAATGCCTTCATAGCGATTTCTGGCGATTTTAACCATGTTAATCTGAAATCAACTCTGCCCACTTTCAAGCAGTTTGTGGACTGTAAAACAAGAGAAAACAAAACTCTAGATTTACTGTATGCTAATGTTAAAGAGGCCTACAGCTCCATAGCTCTCCCTCCCTTGGGCAGATCAGACCATAGCCTAGTCCACCTCAAACCCCAGTATATACCAGCAGTACAGCGGCAGCCGGTGACCACCAAAACTGTACGGAGGTGGACACCGGAAGCCCTGGAGACCCTGCAGGGATGTTTTGAGGTGACTGACTGAGATGTGTTCTGTGACACCCACGGTGAGGATGTAGACACACTCACAGACTGTATCACAGAATATGTTAATTTTTGTACAGATACTCCAATCCCCACCAGGTCAATACGCTGCTTTCCAAACAATAAACCATGGGTGACAAAGGACATCAAGGCATCACTCAACAGAAAGAAGACAGCCTTCTTGAGTGGAGACAGAGAGGAGATGAGGAGGGCCCAGGCAGAGGTGAAGGAGAAGATTGGAGAGGGCAAGGAGAGCTACAGGAGGAAGCTGGAGAGCCAACTTGCCCGGAACAACTTGAGGGAGGTATGGAGTGGCATGTGAACCATCACCGGCCACAATAGGATCTCCGACCAGCTGATGGATGGAGATCTGCAGGAGGCCAACCAGCTGAACCTGTTTTTCAACAGGTTTGATAGTCCACTCCCTGACCACCCTCCCCCTCCCCCTCCCTGTGATGCACCATTAACACCTGTCAATAACAACAATGTACCTCCTCCTCCCCCTCCCCCTAACCATACTAACCAGTTTCACCTCCTCATCAATAACATCACCCTGCCCCCCTTACCCCACCTCCATTAACAACCCCCCACCCTCCCCCATCAGATCTCTCTCTCTGCTCTTCTGTGTCCACAGTTGCCATCACCACAGAAGATGTGAGGAGGGAGTTCAGTCGACTACGACCGGGAAAAGCTGCAGGACCGGATGGACTCAGCCCAAGAGTACTCAGGGACTGTGCCACACAGCTGTGTGGGGTCTTCCAGCACATCTTCTCCCTGAGTCTGAGCCTGATGACTGTCCCTGCCCTGTGGAAGACAACATGCCTTGTTCCTGTGCCCAAGACCAAACATCCAAGCACACACAGCGACTACAGACCAGTTGCTCTGACTTCACATGTGATGAAGTCTCTGGAGAGGCTGGTCCTGAAACACCTGCGTGCTGTTGTGGAACCATCGCTGGACCCCCTGCAGTTTGCTTACCAGCCCCGTATTGGAGTGGAGGACGCCATCATCTACCTGCTGCACAGAGCACACACCTACTTGGAGGAGGCAGGTAACACTGTTAGAATCATGTTCTTTGATTTTTCCAGTGCGTTTAACACCGTGCAGCCTGCCCTTTTGAATAGGAAGCTCCTGGACATGCAGGTAGAGACCCCACTGGTCACCTGGATCACTAACTATCTTACAGGTCGACCACAATTTGTGAGGCTGAGGAACACCGTCTCGGACACGATAGTGAGCAGCACGGGGGCACCCCAGGGCACGGTACTGTCTCCATTCCTGTTCACACTCTATACATCGGACTTCAGACACTGCTCACAGTCCTGCCACCTGCAGAAGTTCTCGGATGACTCTGCCATTGTGGGCTGTACCAGCAGAGGTCGGGAGGCGGAGTATATGAGTGTGGTGGACAGCTTTGTGGAGTGGTGCATACAAAACCACCTGCAGCTGAATGTCACAAAGACAAGAGAGCTGGTGGTGGACTTCAGGAAGCACCAGACACTCCCAAACCCGGTCAGCATCAAGGGTACCAACGTGGACATTGTGGACAGCTACAAATACCTGGGTGTCCACATTGACCACAAACTGGACTGGTCCACAAATGCAGAGGCAACATACAGGAAGGGACAGAGTCGCCTGTATCTACTGAGGAGACTCAGGTCCTTTAACGTCTGCCAGACCATGCTGCAGATGTTTTACCACTCGGTGGTCTCCAGCGTCATCTTCTACGCTGTAGTGTGCTGGGGCAGCAGGATGAAGACGGCCGACACCAACAGACTCAACAAGCTCATTAGGAAGGCTGGCTCGGTGCTGGGAGTGGAGCTGGAGTCTGTGGTGGAGGTGACAGAGAGGAGGATACTGAGGAAACTCCTCGGTATTCGTAACAACACGTCTCACCCCCTGCAGGACACACTGCTGTCCTACAGGAGCACATTCAGCGGTAGACTGAGACTACCGAGGAGCAGCACAGAACGCCACAGGAGGTCCTTCCTGCCAGTGGCCATCAGACTGTATAACTCCTCCCCTTTCTGTAGGGAGAAGCGCTAGATAATCATGTCAGGCATCACTGTCATTCCCTCCACTGGTTTATATTTATGTTTACTTAGTACCTTACATCTCCATATTTGTATCCATGTATCATATATTGTGCTCATACTGCGTACTGTACTCTTTTTTGGATTATAGTGACACTTATACTCTGTACTTAACTGCATTTATTGTGACTTGATACCTCTGGCACAAGAATTTCCTTCGGGATTAATAAAGTTTTATCTTATCTTATCTTATCTTATGTGTTAAGTAAGTTTTACAGAAGATCAAAGGAAGACAGGTATACTGAATGTATTGAGAAGTGTGTAACTTCATTCTTCTCATAGACTTTTGTCTATTTTGTCTGTTGTTTTCTGCTCCTTGGATATAGCTCTGGTTGATATCAAGCTAAGGTTGTAAATCCAGATCTTGATTGAAAGAATGTGTTCATCCCCATGACCCCATTTTACGACCCACCCTTCCTATGAGTTTCTCTTCCTGGTCACCTCCAGATCTGACCCACAGCCTATGAGATTTTAGGACTTAAAGTGAACTTACATGGGGGAAGAGGTGTAAGCTTTTATGGGGCGTCATAAAGTCACTCGTATGGGACAGTGATCATTCTCATGAACTTATCTTCAACTTAGGTTTACGATTGACAAAAGGGGACCCCCTGCTATTTCCTTTCCGTTTTCTCCTGACTCTAAGGTTTAACCATTACCAAATAAGGTAAACTAAATATCAGTTGAGCTGACCCCATTGGTGCAGGATTAGGGGAGGACATGATTTTATGGTACCTCAAGATAAGATAAAAGGTGTTTGCAAAAGAAGGGCGTGTTGTTCTCCTGCTGTGAGGCCGGGCAACCACAGACATCTCTGTTTGTGTGACTCAGAATTTGCTTCTTTACTGTTAGAATAAATTGTAATTTTGAGACCACATATTGTCAACTTCTTCTTAATCAAAGAACCGGGGAAGATGAACGAAGGGATCCAGAAGATCATTCCTCAATAATGTGCTCAGTGTCACTGCTCTCATTCATGAAGAGGACAGAGGACAAGCGCCAATGGTGAATCTGCCAATCTTGGTGTTCTCTCATTTTTGAAAAATTTCTCTTAGATAAATTTCTTCATGTTGTTCATAACGTCGCTGTCACCTACTGTCTTAGGTGTGCTGTAAAAAAACAGCAGCCTCCCACACAACAGCTAAATATCACAATGAGGTAAAATTTATTACATTTATTATCTGGGACAATCTTATATTTTATATAATATATTTAATGTAAAATGCTGGCACTTCAAAGTCAATCAACATAAGTTTGTTCACACAAAGCAGGGCTATAGTTGGATAGGTTGAAATTTTTGGACTCAGCTCTTCCCTGAAAGCGCTGATAGCTTAGCATCATTCACAATGATTTCCAGTCTTTCACATTCAATCAGTAGGTAGCAGTTTGTGGAGAACATGGCCAATCTTAATAACATACAATGAGAATGAAACGGGACTGATTCAGATGTGAGAATAAATTCACAAGGTTTAGTTTTCATACGTCTTTATTTCTCCTCTCAGTACATGAAGACATATACTTTACCACAATTAAGTGATGATCAAACAGAGAACAAAGCCAAATAATCAAAGGATTCCCATGAACATAATGAACTGTATAATTAGAAGAACATTTCAAATCAACAGCAGATATTATGAATGAGATGCAAACATTTTCCCTACATGACTTCATTTTAAACGTTTTGCGATGCTGTAGCTCAGTAAGTAGCTCTAGAACTGTTAAAATCTCTACTCAGATGATGATAAAATGGATTATGATCAGAGTTCCTCACTTGTATCTTCCTCACTTTCTATTTCAAAAAGTGCTGATTGTCCTGCCCACTTGTACAAAGCTATTCAGCAGGAGACATATTGGATTAGACATCTCAGCTTCCTTTCTGGCCTGATATTCATAACTGGTTTGAAGCTTCAGGTTCTATTTGAACAAGCTCCCAATAGCCCGTCCCAGTTGTGAAATTCCTCCAACTATAGTTCTGCCTAACATCACCAGAGAAAACAATGGATCAAACCCTTCAGCTTCCTCTCTTGCCTGATTTTCATGCCTGGATTGAAGCTTGTTTCTTTCCTCTCTCAGTTCTCTGTCATGTTCTTCCTTTATTCTTTCCATTGTGTTTTTCATCTCCCTCTCTCTCTTCTCTCTCTCTCTCTGTCTCTCTTCCTCTCTCTCTTTCCTCTCTCTCCTTCTCTCCTCATCCATCTCCTCTTTCATCTTCTTCCTCTCCTCCTCTCTCTCTTTCTTCTCCCTCTCTCTCTCAGCCTGAAGTTGCTCACTGATTTTCTGCATCTCCCTGTCATATTTTTCTTGTATTTGTCTCTCCATGTTTTCTCTTTCTCTGCGGATTTGTGCTTCCTTTTCTTTCAGGATGCGTTGTTTCTCCTCTTCGATGGCCCTCTCAGCCTCTTGGAACATCTCGTTGGTGTAGTGGCTTCCTCCGTTCTTCTGGACTATCTGTCTGATCTTGTTGAGCAGCTCAGTGACCTGAAGCCTGCAGTCCTTCAGCTTATTATCGAACACATGGTACTGGTTGTTACATCTCTTCACAAGTTCCTGCAGTTCTGGGCTGTCGCTCAGGTATTCTTCAATGGTGGTATCTTCAAGCAGGTCACCATGAGTAAAGAGAACCATGCTGTATCTGTCTGCAGCCCCTCCAAAGATGTTTTGAATCATCTGCACCGTCTGCTTTTCCTCATCAGTGAACCGGCCCAGCCTGATGACCACCAGGAAGATGTGGGGTCCAGGAGCACTGTAACTGATGCACTGAGTTACATCTTTAGTTGTTCTATCCATGCCGAACCTGGTGTCAAACAGACCAGGGGTGTCAATGACAGACACCTTTTGTCCATCCACAGCAGCTTTGCCTTTAGAACAGTCCACAGTCATGGACTTGGCGCTGAACTTGGACTCAAAGCACTGTCTTCCCAGGATAGTGTTTCCTGTGGCGCTCTTTCCAATGCCAGTCTTCCCCACCATCACTATCCTCAGCTCCTCATCATTTCTTATGAGGGATCCTGTGGAGGAGAATGAGTAAGAATCTGGTACTCTGCAATGAATACAGCTGACAGGTGGCAGTTGAATGAAGGATTTAATCTTAATCTGATCTAATACCAGTTACTGCTTTAATGTAATTCATTTCCTTTCGTGTTTCACGATCTAACACAGCTTCAGGATACAGAACAAGCTTACATGTTTACAGGAAAGTGCTGCAGTTCTATTAAATGGCTCCCTCTGCTGGATTCAAGATAAGATATACCCCAGTGATAAAGAAATGAGTAACGGACTAAATACCAGATAATATGCAATAGGTTTACATGTGCTGGCAGGCTTAGGGTTATATGTGACCTGATTGATTTTTTGTTATTAAAGACAAATAAACAACAACATATACTTTAATGATTATACTGATATTTAGGGCCCGAGCACCGAATGGTGCAAGAGCCCTATTGAAACCCTTAGGATTATTATTTTTAGGGCGCGAGCACCGAATGGTGCAAGAGCCCTATTGAAACCCTTAGGATTATTATTAGGGTGCGAGCACCGAATGGTGCAAGAGCCCTATTGAAACCCTTAGAATTATTATTAGGGCCCGAGCACCGAATGGTGCAAGAGCCCTATTGAAACCCTTAGGATTATTATTTTTAGGGCGCGAGCACCGAATGGTGCAAGAGCCCTATTGAAACCCTTAGGATTATTATTAGGGCCCGAGCACCGAATGGTGCAAGAGCCCTATTGAAACCCTTAGGATTATTATTCCCCCCCCCCCTTAGATCGCATTTTTGGGGGCCTTAACATGCCCAAAAACTCACCAAACTTGGTAGAAAAATTCATTCGCCCGAAAAATTTTGAAATTTGCTGACGTTTGAAACGCACATAGGAAAATGACTCTATAGGGCCCCCAATGCGTAGCCCCTCTGGCCAGTTTTACACAGGATTATGAAAATTGGCACACATATGTATCACCTCAAGACGCACAAAAACCCAACAGGAAGTCTGCCATTTTGACTTTTGTGGCCATTTTTTGCCTATTTGTGACCCTGCTTCAAAACTTTTCACGCCTCACATACTTCATGCAATTGAGCTGAAATTCACTGTGTGCACTCAGGACAACATAGGGAATAGACTCATTCCAAAACTCTTTCAAAAGTATTACCGTGTGGCGGGGGAGTGGCCTCAAAACCCAACAGGAAGTCCGCCATTTGAAAGTTTGTGGCCATTTTTGGCGATGTGTGACCCTGCTGCAAAACTTTTCACGCCTCGCATACTTCATCGGATTGAGCTGAAAGTCACCGTGTCCACTCAGGACACCATAGGGAATAGACGCATTCCAAAACTCTTACAAAAGTCTGACGGTGTGGCCGGGGCGTGGCCGGGGCGTGGCCTCAAAGTTTGACCATTTCAGAGGAAACAGGAAGTCGCTATAACTTATTCGTTTTCTGTCCAATCTATACGAAATGTCACATGTATGATCAGAGTCTGACCCTAAACACATCTATACAACAATATTGAGGCTTTCACAGAGCGCCACCTACTGGCTACACAAAATGTTGTGTTTTCATAGGTTTTTCTGCGTGCCCCTGTGGCCTGTTTTGGGGAGGCTCATGAAAATTGGCACACGTGTGTATCACCCCAAGATGCACAAAAAAGTCTCTTGGACCCCCCCTCCAAACCCAACAGGAAGTCCGCCATTTTGATATTTATGTTACTTTTTGGCGATTTGTGACCCTGCTGCAAAACTTTTCACGCCTCGCATACTTCATCCAATTGAGCTAAAATCACTGTGTCAACTCAGGACACCATAGGGAATAGACGCATTCCAAAACTCTTACAAAAGTCTGACGGTGTGGTGGGGGCGTGGCCTCAAAGTTGACCATTTGCCATTACAAAGGAACTCCCTGTATTTTTTGCCCTAACGCGTAGCCCCGCTGGCCAGTTTGACACAGGATCATGAAAATTAGCACACATGTGTATCACCCAAGCGGCAACCTTCGGGGCTCAAAGTGGAAGCCCATGCGGAAGTGTCAAAACTTGTAATTCACGCTGCAACAGCTGGGGGTTGGCTCCAAAAGCGAGTAATTTCCCATAGACTCCCATGTTAAAATGGCCGACTTCACAGCAGAAATTAACATGTTTACGGCCTGGTACAAAAAACCACTCTGGTCTCAGATGATAGGTTCTCTTCTAGTGTCAATTGTAGGGGGGGTGAATTTTTTTACAACCCACTCGTTTCAATTGTATTCGGACTTAAAATTACGCATAATTATGGGCGTTGCCACTTGAGTGACAGACAGTTGACGTATCACAGCGTGAGTTTCCTGCTCCCACGATCGCCCGCCCCCCTAAACCCCGCTCATGCTCCCCCTCTTTGTCCATATTTGAGAGTTTTGGCGGACGTGACGCTGTCAACATGGCGGCGGTCATCACGTCCCGGAACCTCCCACCGAGCCTCAAAACGGCTCTTCAGAAACAAACGGGTGACGTCACGGAAGCTCTGTCCATAGTTTTTACTGTCAATGGTATCACCCCAAGACGCACAAAAAAGTCTCTTGGACCCCCCCAACAAAACCCAACAGGAAGTCTGCCATTTTGACTTTTGTGGCCATTTTTTGCCTATTTGTGACCCTGCTTCAAAACTTTTCACGCCTCACATACTTCATGCAATTGAGCTGAAATTCACTGTGTCCACTCAGGACACCATAGGGAATAGACTCATTCCAAAACTCTTTCAAAAGTATTACCGTGTGGCGGGGGAGTGGCCTCAAAACCCAACAGAAAGTCCACCATTTGAAAGTTTGTGGCCATTTTTGGCGATGTGTGACCCTGCTGCAAAACTTTTCACGCCTCGCATACTTCATCGGATTGAGCTGAAAGTCACCGTGTCCACTCAGGACACCATAGGGAATAGACGCATTCCAAAACTCTTACAAAAGTCTGACGGTGTGGCCGGGGCGTGGCCTCAAAGTTTGACCATTTCAGAGGAAACAGGAAGTCGCTATAACTTATTCGTTTTCTGTCCAATCTATACGAAATGTCACATGTATGATCAGAGTCTGACCCTAAACACATCTATACAACAATATTGAGGCTTTCACAGAGCGCCACCTACTGGCTACACAAAATGTTGTGTTTTCATAGGTTTTTCTGCGTGCCCCTGTGGCCTGTTTTGGGGAGGCTCATGAAAATTGGCACACGTGTGTATCACCCCAAGATGCACAAAAAAGTCTCTTGGACCCCCCCTCCAAACCCAACAGGAAGTCCGCCATTTTGATATTTATGTTACTTTTTGGCGATTTGTGACCCTGCTGCAAAACTTTTCACGCCTCGCATACTTCATCCAATTGAGCTAAAACTCACTGTGTCAACTCAGGACACCATAGGGAATAGACGCATTCCAAAACTCTTACAAAAGTCTGATGGTGTGGTGGGGGCGTGGCCTCAAAGTTGACCATTTGCCATTACAAAGGAACTCCCTGTATTTTTTGCCCTAACGCGTAGCCCCGCTGGCCAGTTTGACACAGGATCATGAAAATTAGCACACATGTGTATCACCCCAAGATGCACAAAAAAGTCTCTTGGACCCCCCCTCCAAACCCAACAGGAAGTCTGCCATTTTGACTTTTGTGGCCATTTTTTGCCTATTTGTGACCCTGCCCCTTCCCCATAGGGAATAGACTCATTCCAAAACTCTTTCAAAAGTATTACCGTGTGGTGGGGGAGTGGCCTCAAAGTTGACCATTCGCCATTACAAAGGAACTCGCTGTGTTTTATGCAGTACTACCCATATACTTTATGCAATGTGGACAAAATCTTACAGTACTGCTATGGACCCGAGTCTGAACAGATATATATGCTAATAGGATGATACAGTCATAGCGCCACCTACTGGTAGCAGGAAAGTTTGGTTGTAAACATGTGTTTGTTGTACATCTCTGCAAATGAGAGGAGAGGAGAGTATAGGACAGGAGAGTATAGGAGACAAGAGCATAGGAGAGAAGACAGCGATAGCCCCGCGGATCGCAAGGTGCGTGAGGGCCCGCAATGCTGCTTGCAGCTTTAATTTTTGACTGTTTTTGTTTACTTCTCTGTCTGTCCTCTCGCCTCCTGTCCCCTGTCCAAGCTTCTTGCCTTGCAGACAGGTGGCAATAAAAGGGCCTTTCACAGAAACTGGTCTTCTGTATGGGTAGTAGTTGCATTTTAAAACAGGAATAAAGTATGTGACTTACCAAAGTTGGCCATGTTTGTCTTGAAATTGTCCTGTTGAGGTTAAAGTGTAGAGTGTAGAGTCTTCAGATGAAGTGCCGAAGCAGTCTGCTATCACCCTTTATACAGATCCTCAGGAATTTTAAAAAATTCCCCACATTCCAGTTTCTCAGGTAATTCTTCAGATGACGTGCAGACACAGAGTTGCTACAGCCGTTAACCCACAAATAGGTGAAAGTGAAACTAAAACTGTCTGAATCTTTCAGTTCAGTACTTTTTTTCTGACATAGTGTTGCTAAGAAGGAGATTTAACAAAGAGAGATATGGTTATTTCATTTATGTTAAGCTTTTGTCTTTGATTCTGTGTTCTTAGAAAGAGTGATCGGAGTTTGATTGCTTCTGTCTCCGCCTAGGCTGAGCAGGGAATCGTGGAGTTACTTCCTTACTCTAGTAAAAATGCAAGAATGAGGAAACATGAACAAACAACTCTTATAGTTATTTCCCCCTGTTTCACAGGGGTTCTCTGGTTACTTGACTAACAGCAGCAGAAGGAAGATCATCTTGATGATGGCGATACTATTCTCTGATTCCTAACTTGTACACCATTGCTGCACTCTCATTGGTGGTACAACATGTATATTGAGGTTTAATGACACACAAAACATAGAGTGCAATACAACCGTAGAAATAATCAAATCAATGCTCAGGATGCAGTTCACTTAGCCACAGATGTTACGATTAAGACAACCAAGACAGGTTACTTCCTTCATTCCTTCAAGTGAATCGGTGACTAAAACTGTCTGAATCTTTCAGTTCAGTACTTTTTTTCTGACATAGTGTTGCTATCACCCTTTATACAGATCCTCAGTGTTTTAAACCACACCTACAAATAACTGATGATTCACAGTGAAAGTGAAACTGTGTCTGGATCTTTCAGTACTGTTTTAACATCTATAGCATTACACTGCTCAAAAAATGAAGGGAACACTAAAATAACACATCCTTCACATGTGCTCAGTGTGAACCTGCTCTCATTCATGAAGAGCACAGGGTGCCAAGGGTGAATCTGCCAATCTGGGTGTTCTCTCATTTTTGAAAATTTTCTCTTAGATAAATTTCTTCATGTTGTTCATGACGTCGCTGTCACCTACTGTCTTAGGTGTGCTATAAAAAACAGCAGCCCCCCACACAACAGCTAAATATCACAATGAGGTAAAAGAGGTAGCCATTCAGCAGCAGCAACCTTCTGTCTCCTGTCCCATTTATTATCTGGGACAATCTTATATTTTATTTAATGTAGACAGTGTAGGGATTTAAGCCAGGGATTTATTAAAAAACTGACACATAATAGCTAAACATTGTCAGCTGAATGAATGAACAGAGAGCAGCATGAAACGTCAGTTGAAGAATAAATGATTAGATTCATAAAAGCATGTTCAACTTCTTGGCTGCATGCTATGTTTGGACTTTTATTTTACCTTTTCCTCTTCTCTGTTTTTGGAGAGATGGAATGACTCAAACACTAACTGACGTAGAGAAGTAAACAGATTTTAAAAAATTCCCCACATTCCAGTTTCTCAGGTAATTCTTCAGATGACGTGCAGACACAGAGTTGCTACAGCCGTTAACCCACAAATAGGTGAAAGTGAAACTAAAACTGTCTGAATCTTTCAGTTCAGTACTTTTTTTCTGACATAGTGTTGCTAAGAAGGAGATTTAACAAAGAGAGATATGGTTATTTCATTTATGTTAAGCTTTTGTCTTTGATTCTGTGTTCTTAGAAAGAGTGATCGGAGTTTGATTGCTTCTGTCTCCGCCTAGGCTGAGCAGGGAATCGTGGAGTTACTTCCTTACTCTAGTAAAAATGCAAGAATGAGGAAACATGAACAAACAACTCTTATAGTTATTTCCCCCTGTTTCACAGGGGTTCTCTGGTTACTTGACTAACAGCAGCAGAAGGAAGATCATCTTGATGATGGCGATACTATTCTCTGATTCCTAACTTGTACACCATTGCTGCTCTCTCATTGGTGGTACAACATGTATATTGAGGTTTAATGACACACAAAACATAGAGTGCAATACAACCGTAGAAATAATCAAATCAATGCTCAGGATGCAGTTCACTTAGCCACAGATGTTACGAGTAAGACAACCAAGACAGGTTACTTCCTTCATTCCTTCAAGTGAATCGGTGACTAAAACTGTCTGAATCTTTCAGTTCAGTACTTTTTTTCTGACATAGTGTTGCTATCACCCTTTATACAGATCCTCAGTGTTTTAAACCACACCTACAAATAACTGATGATTCACAGTGAAAGTGAAACTGTGTCTGGATCTTTCAGTACTGTTTTAACATCTATAGCATTACACTGCTCAAAAAATAAAGGGAACACTAAAATAACACATCCTTCACATGTGCTCAGTGTGAACCTGCTCTCATTCATGAAGAGCACAGGGTGCCAAGGGTGAATCTGCCAATCTGGGTGTTCTCTCATTTTTGAAAATTTTCTCTTAGATAAATTTCTTCATGTTGTTCATGACGTCGCTGTCACCTACTGTCTTAGGTGTGCTATAAAAAACAGCAGCCCCCCACACAACAGCTAAATATCACAATGAGGTAAAAGAGGTAGCCATTCAGCAGCAGCAACCTTCTGTCTCCTGTCCCATTTATTATCTGGGACAATCTTATATTTTATTTAATATAGACAGTGTGTGTTTTGTTATTGGACTTCTGTGCTGGGCATGGTTTGTCCATAACGAACACCATGTTCGAGCACAAGGTTGTCCATCGGTGCACCTGGCACCAGGACACCCTAGGCCGGAGGTCGATGATCGATTTTGTAATCGTGTCAGCCGACCTTCGACCTTGTGTTTTGGACACTCGGGTGAAGAGAGGGGCTGAGCTGTCAACTGATCACTACCTGGTGGTGAGTTGGATCCGTTGGCGGGGGAAGAGGCTGGACGGGCCCGGCAGGCCCAAACGTACTGTGCGGGTCTGCTGGGAGCGTTTGGCCGAACCCTCCGCTAGGGAGATCTTCAACTCCCACCTCCGGGAGAGCTTCACCCAGATTCCGAGGGAGGCTGGAGACATTGAGTCGGAGTGGACTATGTTTTCCACCTCCATTGTCGATGCAGCTGTCCGAAGCTGCGGCCGCAAGGCCTCTGGTGCCTGTCGTGGCGGCAATCCCCGGACCCGGTGGTGGACACCGGAGGTCAGGGATGCCGTCAAGCTGAAGAAGGAGTCCTATCGGGCCTGGTTGGCTTGTGGGACTCCTGAAGCAGCTGATGGGTATCGGCAGGCCAAGCGTGCTGCAGCAAGGGCAGTTGTAGAGGCAAAAACTCGGGCCTGGGAGGAGTTCGGGGAGGCCATGGAGGAGGACTATCGGTCAGCCTCAAAGAGATTCTGGCAAACCGTCCGGCGCCTCAGGAGGGGGAAGCAGTACTCTGCCAACACTGTATTCAGTGGAGGTGGGGAGCTGTTGACCTCGACTGAGGGGGTGGTTGGACGGTGGAAAGAGTACTTTGAGGGCCTCCTCAATCCCACCAACACGCCTTCCATTATGGAAGCGGAGGCTGATGACTCAGTGGTGGACTCGTTCATCACCTGTGCTGAAGTTGCCGAGGTAGTCAAAAAGCTCCCCGGCGGCAAGGCACCGGGGGTGGATGAGATTCGCCCTGGGTACCTTAAGTCTCTGGATGTTGTGGGGCTGTCTTGGTTGACACGCCTCTGCAACATCGCGTGGCAATCGGGGGCAGTGCCGCTGGACTGGCAGACCGGGGTGGTGGTCCCTCTTTTTAAAAAGGGGGACCAGAGGGTGTGCTCCAACTACAGGGGGATCACACTCCTCAGCCTCCCTGGGAAGGTCTACGCCAGGGTACTGGAGAGGAGAATTAGGCCTATAGTCGAACCTCGGATTAAGGAGGAGCAATGTGGTTTTCGTCCTGGCCGCGGAACACTGGACCAGCTCTATACCCTCCGCAGGGTGCTGGAGGGTTCATGGGAGTTCGCCCAACCAGTCCACATGTGTTTTGTGGACTTGGAGAAGGCATTCGACCGTGTCCCTCGTGGCATCTTGTGGGAGGTGCTCTGGGAGTATGGGGTCCGTGGCCCTCTGCTGAGGGCCGTTAGGTCCCTGTATGGCCGGAGCAGGAGTTTGGTTCGTATTGCCGGCAGTAAGTCAGACCTGTTCCCAGTGCATGTTGGACTCCGGCAGGGCTGCCCTTTGTCACCGGTTCTGTTCATAATTTTCATGGACAGAATTTCTAGGCGCAGCGAGGGACCGGAGGGGATCTGGTTCGGGAACCATAGGATTTCATCTCTGCTTTTTGCAGATGATGTTGTCCTGTTGGCTTCATCGAGCCGGGACCTCCAGTGTGCACTGGGACGGTTTGCAGCCGAGTGTGAAGCGGCTGGGATGAGAATCAGCACCTCCAAGTCTGAGGCCATGGTTCTCGACCGGAAAAAGGTAGTCTGTCCTCTCTGGGTCGGAGGAGAGTTCCTGCCCCAAGTGGAGGAGTTTGTGTATCTCGGGGTCTCGTTCACGAGTGAGGGGAAAATGGAGCGGGAGATTGACAGACGGATCGGTGCAGCTTCCGCAGTAATGCGGTCGCTGTACCGGTCTGTTGTGGTGAAGAAGGAGCTGAGCCGGAAGGCGAAGCTCTCGATTTACCGGTCAATCTACGTTCCTACCCTCACCTATGGTCATGAGCTTTGGGTAGTGACCGAAAGAATGAGATCGCGAATACAGGCGGCCGAAATGAGTTTCCTTCGAAGGGTGGCTGGGCGCTCCCTTAGAGATAGGGTGAGAAGCTCAGTCACCCGAGAGGAGCTCGGAGTAGAGCCGCTGCTCCTCCACATCGAGAGGAGCCAGCTGAGGTGGCTCGGGCATCTGGTTCGGATGCCTCCTGGACGCCTCCCTGGGGAGGTGTTCCGGGCATGTCCCACTGGGAGGAGGCCCCGGGGAAGACCCAGGACGCGGTGGAGAGACTATGTCTCTCGGCTGGCCTGGGAACGCCTCGGGATTCCCCCAGAGGAGCTGGAAGAAGTGTCTGGTGAGAGGGAAGTTTGGGTGTCCCTGCTTAGACTGCTGCCCCCGCGACCCGGCCCCGGATAAGCGGTAGAAGATGGATGGATGGATGGATGGATAATATAGACAGTGTAGGGATTTAAGCCAGGGATTTATTAAAAAACTGACACATAATAGCTAAACATTGTCAGCTGAATGAATGAACAGAGAGCAGCATGAAACGTCAGTTGAAGAATAAATGATTAGATTCATAAAAGCATGTTCAACTTCTTGGCTGCATGCTATGTTTGGACTTTTATTTTACCTTTTCCTCTTCTCTGTTTTTGGAGAGATGGAATGACTCAAACACTAACTGACGTAGAGAAGTAAACAGATTTTAAAAAATTCCCCACATTCCAGTTTCTCAGGTAATTCTTCAGATGACGTGCAGACACAGAGTTGCTACAGCCGTTAACCCACAAATAGGTGAAAGTGAAACTAAAACTGTCTGAATCTTTCAGTTCAGTACTTTTTTTCTGACATAGTGTTGCTAAGAAGGAGATTTAACAAAGAGAGATATGGTTATTTCATTTATGTTAAGCTTTTGTCTTTGATTCTGTGTTCTTAGAAAGAGTGATCGGAGTTTGATTGCTTCTGTCTCCGCCTAGGCTGAGCAGGGAATCGTGGAGTTACTTCCTTACTCTAGTAAAAATGCAAGAATGAGGAAACATGAACAAACAACTCTTATAGTTATTTCCCCCTGTTTCACAGGGGTTCTCTGGTTACTTGACTAACAGCAGCAGAAGGAAGATCATCTTGATGATGGCGATACTATTCTCTGATTCCTAACTTGTACACCATTGCTGCTCTCTCATTGGTGGTACAACATGTATATTGAGGTTTAATGACACACAAAACATAGAGTGCAATACAACCGTAGAAATAATCAAATCAATGCTCAGGATGCAGTTCACTTAGCCACAGATGTTACGATTAAGACAACCAAGACAGGTTACTTCCTTCATTCCTTCAAGTGAATCGGTGACTAAAACTGTCTGAATCTTTCAGTTCAGTACTTTTTTTCTGACATAGTGTTGCTATCACCCTTTATACAGATCCTCAGTGTTTTAAACCACACCTACAAATAACTGATGATTCACAGTGAAAGTGAAACTGTGTCTGGATCTTTCAGTACTGTTTTAACATCTATAGCATTACACTGCTCAAAAAATAAAGGGAACACTAAAATAACACATCCTTCACATGTGCTCAGTGTGAACCTGCTCTCATTCATGAAGAGCACAGGGTGCCAAGGGTGAATCTGCCAATCTGGGTGTTCTCTCATTTTTGAAAATTTTCTCTTAGATAAATTTCTTCATGTTGTTCATGACGTCGCTGTCACCTACTGTCTTAGGTGTGCTATAAAAAACAGCAGCCCCCCACACAACAGCTAAATATCACAATGAGGTAAAAGAGGTAGCCATTCAGCAGCAGCAACCTTCTGTCTCCTGTCCCATTTATTATCTGGGACAATCTTATATTTTATTTAATATAGACAGTGTAGGGATTTAAGCCAGGGATTTATTAAAAAACTGACACATAATAGCTAAACATTGTCAGCTGAATGAATGAACAGAGAGCAGCATGAAACGTCAGTTGAAGAATAAATGATTAGATTCATAAAAGCATGTTCAACTTCTTGGCTGCATGCTATGTTTGGACTTTTATTTTACCTTTTCCTCTTCTCTGTTTTGGAGAGATGGAATGACTCAAACACTAACTGACGTAGAGAAGTAAACAGATTTTAAAAAATTCCCCACATTCCAGTTTCTCAGGTAATTCTTCAGATGACGTGCAGACACAGAGTTGCTACAGCCGTTAACCCACAAATAGGTGAAAGTGAAACTAAAACTGTCTGAATCTTTCAGTTCAGTACTTTTTTTCTGACATAGTGTTGCTAAGAAGGAGATTTAACAAAGAGAGATATGGTTATTTCATTTATGTTAAGCTTTTGTCTTTGATTCTGTGTTCTTAGAAAGAGTGATCGGAGTTTGATTGCTTCTGTCTCCGCCTAGGCTGAGCAGGGAATCGTGGAGTTACTTCCTTACTCTAGTAAAAATGCAAGAATGAGGAAACATGAACAAACAACTCTTATAGTTATTTCCCCCTGTTTCACAGGGGTTCTCTGGTTACTTGACTAACAGCAGCAGAAGGAAGATCATCTTGATGATGGCGATACTATTCTCTGATTCCTAACTTGTACACCATTGCTGCTCTCTCATTGGTGGTACAACATGTATATTGAGGTTTAATGACACACAAAACATAGAGTGCAATACAACCGTAGAAATAATCAAATCAATGCTCAGGATGCAGTTCACTTAGCCACAGATGTTACGATTAAGACAACCAAGACAGGTTACTTCCTTCATTCCTTCAAGTGAATCGGTGACTAAAACTGTCTGAATCTTTCAGTTCAGTACTTTTTTTCTGACATAGTGTTGCTATCACCCTTTATACAGATCCTCAGTGTTTTAAACCACACCTACAAATAACTGATGATTCACAGTGAAAGTGAAACTGTGTCTGGATCTTTCAGTACTGTTTTAACATCTATAGCATTACACTGCTCAAAAAATAAAGGGAACACTAAAATAACACATCCTTCACATGTGCTCAGTGTGAACCTGCTCTCATTCATGAAGAGCACAGGGTGCCAAGGGTGAATCTGCCAATCTGGGTGTTCTCTCATTTTTGAAAATTTTCTCTTAGATAAATTTCTTCATGTTGTTCATGACGTCGCTGTCACCTACTGTCTTAGGTGTGCTATAAAAAACAGCAGCCCCCCACACAACAGCTAAATATCACAATGAGGTAAAAGAGGTAGCCATTCAGCAGCAGCAACCTTCTGTCTCCTGTCCCATTTATTATCTGGGACAATCTTATATTTTATTTAATATAGACAGTGTGTGTTTTGTTATTGGACTTCTGTGCTGGGCATGGTTTGTCCATAACGAACACCATGTTCGAGCACAAGGTTGTCCATCGGTGCACCTGGCACCAGGACACCCTAGGCCGGAGGTCGATGATCGATTTTGTAATCGTGTCAGCCGACCTTCGACCTTGTGTTTTGGACACTCGGGTGAAGAGAGGGGCTGAGCTGTCAACTGATCACTACCTGGTGGTGAGTTGGATCCGTTGGCGGGGGAAGAGGCTGGACGGGCCCGGCAGGCCCAAACGTACTGTGCGGGTCTGCTGGGAGCGTTTGGCCGAACCCTCCGCTAGGGAGATCTTCAACTCCCACCTCCGGGAGAGCTTCACCCAGATTCCGAGGGAGGCTGGAGACATTGAGTCGGAGTGGACTATGTTTTCCACCTCCATTGTCGATGCAGCTGTCCGAAGCTGCGGCCGCAAGGCCTCTGGTGCCTGTCGTGGCGGCAATCCCCGGACCCGGTGGTGGACACCGGAGGTCAGGGATGCCGTCAAGCTGAAGAAGGAGTCCTATCGGGCCTGGTTGGCTTGTGGGACTCCTGAAGCAGCTGATGGGTATCGGCAGGCCAAGCGTGCTGCAGCAAGGGCAGTTGTAGAGGCAAAAACTCGGGCCTGGGAGGAGTTCGGGGAGGCCATGGAGGAGGACTATCGGTCAGCCTCAAAGAGATTCTGGCAAACCGTCCGGCGCCTCAGGAGGGGGAAGCAGTACTCTGCCAACACTGTATTCAGTGGAGGTGGGGAGCTGTTGACCTCGACTGAGGGGGTGGTTGGACGGTGGAAAGAGTACTTTGAGGGCCTCCTCAATCCCACCAACACGCCTTCCATTATGGAAGCGGAGGCTGATGACTCAGTGGTGGACTCGTTCATCACCTGTGCTGAAGTTGCCGAGGTAGTCAAAAAGCTCCCCGGCGGCAAGGCACCGGGGGTGGATGAGATTCGCCCTGGGTACCTTAAGTCTCTGGATGTTGTGGGGCTGTCTTGGTTGACACGCCTCTGCAACATCGCGTGGCAATCGGGGGCAGTGCCGCTGGACTGGCAGACCGGGGTGGTGGTCCCTCTTTTTAAAAAGGGGGACCAGAGGGTGTGCTCCAACTACAGGGGGATCACACTCCTCAGCCTCCCTGGGAAGGTCTACGCCAGGGTACTGGAGAGGAGAATTAGGCCTATAGTCGAACCTCGGATTAAGGAGGAGCAATGTGGTTTTCGTCCTGGCCGCGGAACACTGGACCAGCTCTATACCCTCCGCAGGGTGCTGGAGGGTTCATGGGAGTTCGCCCAACCAGTCCACATGTGTTTTGTGGACTTGGAGAAGGCGTTCGACCGTGTCCCTCGTGGCATCTTGTGGGAGGTGCTCTGGGAGTATGGGGTCCGTGGCCCTCTGCTGAGGGCCGTTAGGTCCCTGTATGGCCGGAGCAGGAGTTTGGTTCGTATTGCCGGCAGTAAGTCAGACCTATTCCCAGTGCATGTTGGACTCCGGCAGGGCTGCCCTTTGTCACCGGTTCTGTTCATAATTTTCATGGACAGAATTTCTAGGCGCAGCGAGGGACCGGAGGGGATCTGGTTCGGGAACCATAGGATTTCATCTCTGCTTTTTGCAGATGATGTTGTCCTGTTGGCTTCATCGAGCCGGGACCTCCAGTGTGCACTGGGACGGTTTGCAGCCGAGTGTGAAGCGGCTGGGATGAGAATCAGCACCTCCAAGTCTGAGGCCATGGTTCTCGACCGGAAAAAGGTAGTCTGTCCTCTCTGGGTCGGAGGAGAGTTCCTGCCCCAAGTGGAGGAGTTTGTGTATCTCGGGGTCTCGTTCACGAGTGAGGGGAAAATGGAGCGGGAGATTGACAGACGGATCGGTGCAGCTTCCGCAGTAATGCGGTCGCTGTACCGGTCTGTTGTGGTGAAGAAGGAGCTGAGCCGGAAGGCGAAGCTCTCGATTTACCGGTCAATCTACGTTCCTACCCTCACCTATGGTCATGAGCTTTGGGTAGTGACCGAAAGAATGAGATCGCGAATACAGGCGGCCGAAATGAGTTTCCTTCGAAGGGTGGCTGGGCGCTCCCTTAGAGATAGGGTGAGAAGCTCAGTCACCCGAGAGGAGCTCGGAGTAGAGCCGCTGCTCCTCCACATCGAGAGGAGCCAGCTGAGGTGGCTCGGGCATCTGGTTCGGATGCCTCCTGGACGCCTCCCTGGGGAGGTGTTCCGGGCATGTCCCACTGGGAGGAGGCCCCGGGGAAGACCCAGGACGCGGTGGAGAGACTATGTCTCTCGGCTGGCCTGGGAACGCCTCGGGATTCCCCCAGAGGAGCTGGAAGAAGTGTCTGGTGAGAGGGAAGTTTGGGTGTCCCTGCTTAGACTGCTGCCCCCGCGACCCGGCCCCGGATAAGCGGTAGAAGATGGATGGATGGATGGATGGATAATATAGACAGTGTAGGGATTTAAGCCAGGGATTTATTAAAAAACTGACACATAATAGCTAAACATTGTCAGCTGAATGAATGAACAGAGAGCAGCATGAAACGTCAGTTGAAGAATAAATGATTAGATTCATAAAAGCATGTTCAACTTCTTGGCTGCATGCTATGTTTGGACTTTTATTTTACCTTTTCCTCTTCTCTGTTTTTGGAGAGATGGAATGACTCAAACACTAACTGACGTAGAGAAGTAAACAGATTTTAAAAAATTCCCCACATTCCAGTTTCTCAGGTAATTCTTCAGATGACGTGCAGACACAGAGTTGCTACAGCCGTTAACCCACAAATAGGTGAAAGTGAAACTAAAACTGTCTGAATCTTTCAGTTCAGTACTTTTTTTCTGACATAGTGTTGCTAAGAAGGAGATTTAACAAAGAGAGATATGGTTATTTCATTTATGTTAAGCTTTTGTCTTTGATTCTGTGTTCTTAGAAAGAGTGATCGGAGTTTGATTGCTTCTGTCTCCGCCTAGGCTGAGCAGGGAATCGTGGAGTTACTTCCTTACTCTAGTAAAAATGCAAGAATGAGGAAACATGAACAAACAACTCTTATAGTTATTTCCCCCTGTTTCACAGGGGTTCTCTGGTTACTTGACTAACAGCAGCAGAAGGAAGATCATCTTGATGATGGCGATACTATTCTCTGATTCCTAACTTGTACACCATTGCTGCTCTCTCATTGGTGGTACAACATGTATATTGAGGTTTAATGACACACAAAACATAGAGTGCAATACAACCGTAGAAATAATCAAATCAATGCTCAGGATGCAGTTCACTTAGCCACAGATGTTACGATTAAGACAACCAAGACAGGTTACTTCCTTCATTCCTTCAAGTGAATCAGTGACTACAACTGTGTGTGGGGAGTTTTGGTGTTTTTTTCATTAGCTATTTCAGTTTCTAGTTTTAGTCATTCCATCTTGTTAAATTAAGAAAAGAAGAACAAAAAGAAAACTAAAGTAAAATATTATTATTGCTAAATAATAATTTAGGGCTTAGAAGTCTAGAATGCTGGCACTGGCAGTGAACTGGTTGGACCACTTTCCTCTAACACAAGGATCTGTAGGCTATGTTGATTTTTTTCCTCCTGATGTGCAGATGTGCAGTGTATTAGAGAATAGAATAGAATAGAATAGAATAGAATAGAATAGAAATACTTTTTTCATTCCAAGGTTGGAAATTTCTATTGCATATACCTCTACCTAAAATAAACAGTATTATTTACAAAAATGGAAATATAAGTGCAAAACAAACAAATTTGCAATTTCAAAAGTTAAACCTTCTGTTACATCTAACAATCAGTCAGTGTTGTCTATTGCACAGAAATGAGGTATTATACAGCAGTTCTTTCAGTTTAAAAGAACTGCTGCTCCTTCTTGTAAAAGGGGAAGGGAGGGGTGAGTGGGCGCCATCATCAGAGGGTGAATGGGTGCACAGCTTCAAGAATGACCTCACAGTCTATACTCTGACAGAAGAGAAGGAGGAAGTCTGGAATAAACACTCAAATTGTCCTGTAGGAGAGTCAAAGCTGACACGTGCTTCAAGTTCTTTCTTTTCTGCTGGTTTGGTTTGTCATTTCCTGTTTAAGAATGCCAGCATTAGATTCAGTACATTCTATTTAAGCTCTACTTGTCTTGGACCTAGAGACTGAGGACCTCATGTAATATACTGTAAACTGTACTTTCATGAGTTCCTATTTTTCCATAACTGCCAAAATTAAGAAGTTACTTAACAAAGTAGACAATGAAATGTGAAACCTAACAAAACATACCTTAACATGCTCTCTGACTTCTGACATGATGTGCAGAGTAACAATGCACGCAGTGCAGTTTCAGCATGTGAGGCTCCTTTTTCTCACACTGTCCATGCAGGTTAATTATATTTTGTTGTCAAATCAGGGATCAAACAGGTAAGACGTAAGTTTTTGTTATGGTTGATGTCTTTATAACTGTGTTATGTTGCACAGACACCCTGTTTAGGACACTGAATTACTCCATCAGGGACTGCCCAAAATCTAAAGTCATTAGCTGGCACAAAGAAGAAGATCATTCAGCATATACAGTGAGGAAAATAAGTATTTGAACACCCTGCTATTTTGCAAGTTCTCCCACTTAGAAATCATGGAGGGGTCTGAAATTTTCACCGTAGGTGCATGTCGACTGTGAGAGACATAATCTAAAAAGAAAGATCCAGAAATCACAATGTATGATTTTTTTAACTATTTATATGTATCATATATATTTATATGTATCACCTTCACCTACAATGACAATTTCAGACTCCTCCAAGTGGGAGAACTTGCAAAATATTTTTTTTTAAATAAATGTGGCACAGCACACTGTGTGGCTCATCATCTCCAATTCTATGGTGTTTTTTACATTAAGACGCCAGTGTGTAAAATGTTCTATTTTCAGTATGATCATAGAAGTCTGAAAACAAACATATATGATAAACAGACCAAATGGCTTCCGGTCCTCACTCACTTTCACTTTCATTGTGATGTTGACTATATAGCTGCAAGCTGCCTCTAGTCATTCGACAAAGAGAGCAGCAGGAAGAGGATCATATTTAGCACCAGCACATTGCACTCTGAAAGCAATTATGCCTGGACCAACTCACGACAGTAAGTCTACTGCAGTCTTCATGATGTTAAGTATGAAGAGTAATGTTTTTTTTTTATTTGTATTTTTTTTAATATCCAATAATCCTAATCTTCTCAGTTTACAAGTAATATGTCGAGCTATGTTTTCCCTCTTAGTGTGTTTATCGAATGTTTATTGAATGTTACGGCTTTTAAAGTGCAGCACATTGTCTCTGAGTGTTCTGCTTTCATTTCAGTCGACTAGGGTGTTCTGTGATGTCATATCTTTGACCTTCATTCAGTCAGCCTTCCTGTGAACAAGCATTCAGACAATAGACTTTAGTTTCTTGACTTCCTCTGCATGCGTCTTTGATGCTCAAAGAAAGTCCCATTTTTCAAACGGCACACTAGTCAGCCTGATCTGTTTTATCTTCCACACAGGACCTGAAAAAAACGAGGAGCTGAGGATGGTGATGGTAGGAAGGACTGGTAATGGCAAGAGCGCCACAGGAAACACTATCCTGGGAAGACAGTGCTTTGAGTCCAAGTTCAGCGCCAAGTCCATGACTGTGGACTGTTCTAAAGGCAAAGCTGCTGTAGATGGACAAAAGGTGGCTGTCATTGACACCCCTGGTCTGTTTGACACCAGGTTCGGCATGGATAGAACAACTAAAGATGTAACTCAGTGCATCAGTTACAGTGCTCCTGGACCCCACATCTTCCTGGTGGTCATCAGGCTGGGCCGGTTCACTGATGAGGAAAAGCAGACGGTGCAGATGATTCAAAACATTTTTGGAGGGGCTGCAGACAGATACAGCATGGTTCTCTTTACTCATGGTGACCTGCTTGAAGATACCACCATTGAAGAATACCTGAGTGAAAGCCCAGAACTGCAGGAACTTGTAGACAGATGTAACAACCAGTACCATGTGTTCAATAATAAGCTGAAGGACCGCAGGCCTCAGGTCACTGAGCTGCTCAACAAGATCAGACAGATAGTCCAGAAGAACGGAGGAAGCCACTACACCGACGAGATGTTCCAAGAGGCTGAGAGGGCCATCGAAGAGGAGAAACAACACATCCTGAAAGAAAAGGAGGAGAAAATCCACAGAGAAAGAGAAAACATGGAGAGACAAACACAGCAACATTATCAAGAGCAACTGATGATAATTAGGAGACAACGTGAGGCAGAAAGAGAGAGAGAGGAGAGGGAGAGAGAAAAGGAGAGAAAGCAGGAAATGGAGAGAATGGAGAGGGAGCAGGAAAGAGAGAGGGAGGAAAGGGAAGCACAAAGGAGGAGAGACGAAGAGGAAAGACAGAGGCAGATTGAATATATGAGGAGAAGTTTAGAAGAACAGCGTCAGAGAGAACTGGAAGAGGAAAGAGCACGGCTAAGGAGGCAGGTTGAGCTCAGCAGAGCTCAGCAGGATGACTGTACTATTCTTTGATATCTTACTTCCACTCCAACTACAAATGTGGGGAATTTAATGACATGTTTTTCCTTCTCTTCATCAGTTAGTGTTTAATTCGTCCCATTTCAAAAGCAGAGAAGAAAGAAGAACAAACAGTAAAATAAAAGTCCAATCACAGCATGCAGCCAAAGGCTTGAACATGCTTTTATGTTTTCTGGTCTTTTACAGTGATTATCTACATTAAAATGAATGTTTTGTGTTGGAGTAAAACATATTCTGTGTCGAGGAATCTAATCATTTATTCTTATAACTGAAGTTTCATGCTGCTCATGAATGTAGCTGACAATGTTTAGTTATTATGTGTCTGTTTGTGAATAAATATCACTTAAATCCCTGCACTTTCTATATTGAATTAAATATGAGATTGGTCAAAGTTAGACTTTATAATATGTCCGATATTAAATAATTAAATTACAGTAGTAATTAAACCTTTAAGAACTGTTTTGGCAGAGCAGAGTGACATGTACCATTAAAGAAGCAGAAGGAACATTTGATTTCTTATTTGATTTTGAGTGTTTATTCGATGAGGAGAGCAGAGGTCACATGACCAGAATTTCGTTTACACTGAGGTATTGTGGGTCCTACAGAGCCCCTCTGATGACATGGTCAAAAAATAAATAAATCGTGGCCACGAAATATGTATAACATGCGCACGAAATACAAATTTGTGGACATGAAATACTAGTTCGTTCCCACGAAATAGCCTACTAATCCGTGGCCATGAAATAGTTAATTCGTTCGCACAAAATACTAATTCGTGGCCACGAAATAGTATTTTATGCGGACGAATTAGTATTGTTATTGACAGGGTGCATAGGAGCGGGCTGCCCGGCCAGGGAGCACCCTTCCTGGCGACACTCATTGTACCTGTTGGCTGGGAAGGGTGCTCCCTGGCCGGGCAGCCCGCTCCTATGCACCCTGTCAATAACAATACTAATTCGTCCGCACAAAATACTATTTCGTGGCCACGAATTAGTATTTTGTGCGAACGATTTATTTATTTTTTTACCATGTCATCAGAGGGACTCCGTATGGGTCAGCTAGCATGGATAATGCACTGCCAGAGAATCTTTATCACAGAGTCTTTTTATACTTATTTAGTCCATTACTCATTTATTTATCACTGGTGAATATCTTATCTTGAATCATAAATTGACAGAAACTTGTCAGTCAGTAAGTATTTTTTCCTTTCATCCAGCAGAGGGAGCCATTTATCTCAGAACTGCAGCATTTCCCTGTAAACACTGAGCTGAACTGCATGCTGTGCATCCTGAAGCTGTGGTAGATCATGAAACACAAAAGGAAAATATTTTACATTAATGTAGTAACTGGTATAAGATATGAAATCCTTCATTCCACTGACACTTGTACCTGATTCTCACTCTCACTCATTCTGCTCCACAGGATCCCTCATAAGAACTGATGAGGAGCTGAGGATGGTGATGGTGGGGAAGACTGGGACTGGAAAGAGTGCCACAGGAAACACTATCCTGGGAAGACAGTGCTTTGAGTCCAAGTCACTAGACTTGTCCTTTATTTCCTTTTCTATTCAAGACAGTTTTTTTAGTTTTCAATATTTTCTCTCAGCCCCAACTCTCACTTTTTCCTGATTTATCTCTTCCCCCTTTTCCTGCCTATGTTGTTTTTATCCTGTGATTTTGTCCTCTGTAAAGCACTCTGAATTGCCTTGTGTATGATCGGTGCTGCATAAATGCCTTGCCTTCTCCCTCTTTCTGCCATATTCGTTCCATAATCGTATGCTTGGCTATATGTTTCTAATCACAACAAATACATGTTCTCACAGTGCACATTTATATTGCAAGGATCATGGTTCTCAGTCTTGTGGTCCAGCGCGACGCTGACGCAGCGTGCGCGTCCCCATTTCCAAGGGCCGCACCACGCGCGTGCACGAAACACGTGAGCCTGCAACGTCCCCTCAGCATCACAAGGACAGATCTACTGTTTGTGCTCAGAGCGGACATGTCAGCAGTGATGATGCGAAAGTAGAAAGGCGCTACAAACTGAGCGGTACGTACACTGTGTTCTGTCTTATTCAGTGCATCCTCCGCCTTTTAGCGACAGGAGGGCTGCTGCAGGATGCAGAGCCCGTGATGGGCGTGGATTTTGTATAACCTATGAGTGGATACTGACCAAGAAACGTCATATTTTATTATGCGATCAAAGCAGTAGTAAACAACAGTCTGCTATAGGCATTTTCCCTCATATCCGTATAGCTGAGAAGGCTGGATACTCATTTCTGTTTGCAGGAGCGCTGTCTCCTGCCAGAGTGAGACAGCAGCCTCCCTAATGAAACAAGATCAGGCTACAAGATTCATTTTATTTTCACTTTGTTGTTAATACAGAAGCCATGCTGCACCAAGAAGTGAATCATTTGTCAAGTGGGCAGTCCTGTTTATAATTGTATGATTTTAAGGAAAAAGGTTGAGGTATGCATGATAAAGATGTTTTTGGGTATGCTGATCCTATGTGCAGATATCTGTCTGACTGACTGATATTTCATTTAAAGGCCAGTACCTGCTAATAATAATCTCTTAACAACAGTTACTGTGAAGCTGGTGTGGTAGGCAGAAATAAACACAGGCGGAGAATAATCACAGGCCACCTCCAGAGAACCACAAGAACATCTGGCTGCTGATGGTGTAGTTGTTCATCTTTCCACAATCCAGTTTTCTTAATTTTTTGTATCCTTGGCCAGATCTGTGCCACAATTCTGTCTCTGAGCTCTTCAGGCAGCTCCTTTGACCTCATGATCCTCACGTGCTCTAACATGCACTGTGAGCTGTAAGGTCTTATACAGACAGGTGTGTGTCTGTCCTCATCAAGTCCAATCAGTATCATCAAACACAGCTGGACTCAGATGAAGGTGTAGAACCATCTGAAGGATGATCAGAAGAAATGGACGCACCTGAGTTCAATATATGAGTCACAGCAAAGGCTCTGAATGCTTAGGACCATGTGATATTTCACTTTTTCTTTGTTAATACATCTGCAAAATGTCAACAATATGTTTTTCAAAGTTTCTCTGTCAATATGGGGCGCTGTGTGTACATTAATGAGGAAAACACATTTTAGCAAATGGCTGCAATATAAGAAAGAGTGAAACATTTAAGGGGTCTGAATACTTTCCATACCCACTGTAGGTCTGCTGATATTATCAGCTGATGTCTCTCTGTCTCTATCTCTCTGACACAGGAGGAAACCAGGACCTGAGCTGCTCATCCGCTACATCTCACATGGATTACTGTGGGTCTTTGAAACAGTAATCTGCAGTGTTGTAAGGTTGTTAAGGTATAGACCACCTGCTAATCACAGATTTCCTCTGTATAGTTTATAGTATACAGCCTACATCCCAGGGGGCTTGCCTCAGTATTGTAGCGCCCTTCAGAATGTGAGCAAGACTTTTAGTGGCATCATGGCAAAAGGCCCTACCACTGTATTCTAGATACTAGGTGCAGCTTGGCTTCAGTCCAATGTCTCATACATGTTTACAGAAGAGATGAACTCAGAGCGAGCTGCCATTTGAACAGCAACTACTCTATTACCTACCTGAGTGAACTAAGTATCAAAATGCCACTTGCTATGTCGCTATGTTTCCCATCAGGTAACAGCTAATAACACATAGTTACAGATTCCAGCTTTATCATCCACATGGCACATTGTGTTGTAGATATTAATAGTAATAATGCATTGGTCTTGCTTTTTTGCTGGGCACTCAAAGCGCTTTAAATTGAAATGCATTATTCATTCACACAGTGGCTGTGGTAAACTACAGATGTAGCCACAGCTCCCCAGGGGGAGGCTGACAGAGACGTGGCTGCCAATGTGCTCTTACACCCTCTCTGACCACCACAGATTTATTCATACACATTCACACTCCAGTGAGTGGCAATGTGGATAAAGTGCCTTGGACACACAACAATTACTTGGAGCGAGGTTCAAACTACCAATCTTCCGGGTTTTGGATGACCCACTCTACCACTAAACCACTGCAACCCACTAGATGCTGTACACAGTAGCTTTTCAGGGAACGTTCTCAACCTGAGTTCACACTGTATCACCCTGAGATGGGGAAAAGTCTGTTTTCTGATCCAGCTAACTTCAACTTTGCCAGTTGCTCTTTCCAATTCCAGGGTAACTACTGAAGTGTAGTAGTTGTCTGGTATTAAATGTGTCCCAGACTGAGGGCTGCATCCTTGAAAGGACCCAGTCTGCAGAGGCCTGTCCTCTCAGGACTGCAGGCGAGTCCTTTACAGGTTGCTGTTTAACAGTTTAACAGATTTAACAGTTGTTTAATGAGACTGTCTAATCTGTGAAAGACTTCCTGCTTATTGTGATGTGCTGCTCCTGCTCTTTTTCTACATCTGGTTACAGCTAATGTCACATATCCTCACAGCCACATTCCGTACAGGCACTGTAGTTGTACTAGTCTCATTTTTTTCTCTTTATTCTCCCACCTTGAACAAATGAGTCAGATGTCAGATCAGCATTGGGATAGGCAACATTAATAAGTCAGAGCTGATGCTTTCAGAGCCAATCCCTACACACATTGTGTTGTCTGTCTCCCTGTCCCTCCTATATTCAGGTCAGTGATGACATCACTCAGGAATTGTCTGACATAACCCAAATCCTAACCGTTTTACTATGGCAACAGGAAGAAAAGGTACGTGTGAGGGTGATTGTGTTTGTGAGTGTGTATGTAGCAATCCGTTTTTCATACAGTTACAGGCTGGTTGAATCATCAGGAGCGCTGCTGGGTCAAGTTGGGGTAGGTCAAATACTGTAATTAGTAATAGCCAGTGGTGGAGGAGGTACTGAAACTTGGTATTTAAAGGTAGGGTAGGAGATTTCATTCTGATGCACTTTTTGTTAAATTAGTGTAACTTCTCTTTACAATCCGATAGCAACCAATTAGTTCGGCAGTTTCTCTTTAAAACGAAGAATATGAATCATCTGTGGAAGCTATAAAACACTAAAAACATCAGCCAATCCTCCGGGTGGACCCTGCACAGAGTATTGGCTGGTTGTCACTCTCTTCCTGCTCTGCGCGCACCAGAGAGGTACGTGCATGATGGCCGAAGTCACAGACCGCAGCTCGTCTTCAGGTGATGCGCGTCCATGTGGTTGGAGGCGTGGCTTCGGGGTGAGCTCCGAGAGAAAGGGGCGTGTGTTTACTTTCCAAATCTGGCTGTTTTCAAAATCTCCTACCCTACCTTTAACTAAAAGTACAAATAACCAGCAAAATATATACTTATTGTCCAGATTTACTCCTCGTTAGTTTCCTCTCTGGACAGGTTGCCGGAACAGTTCGTAAGATCGTAGTCGTAGTTTCCACACTCTTTATTTCACAGACACACATTATTGTGATTAGAACTATTAGTTCTGATATAGTACAGATAAGTACAGATTATAGCTGCAAAATGTAATGGAGTAAAGTATAATTCAATTCAAGTCAGTTTTATTTATATAGTGCATTTTACAATCAGAAATTGTCTCAAAGTGCTTCACAGAAACCCAGAACCCGAACCCCCTAAGAGCACTGTGGCAAGGAAAAACTCCCTTTAAGAGGAAGAAACCTTGAGCAGGACCCGTCTACTTAAGGAGGAACCAGTCAACATGACAGCAAGATGAAACAGTGATTATATTATAATAGATATCTATATATATCGTCAGTCCATAAGTAGTAATAGTAATTTGATATTAATCAAAACAAAGATGAGCAGCAGGGGCTGATGAAGTCAATGAGCACAGGAGAGATCAGGGGCCGGACTGCAGGTCAGTATGCAGGTCTGGAGACCTGCAAAGAGAGAGAGAGCGAGGAACAAAACTACGAGGAAGACAGAGAACACAGATTATGAGATGATATTACCAGTATGAGCCAGACTAAGGAGAGTAGAGGAGACTCTAATCTTCAAAAACCAAAGGGTGATGCCATGGTGTCTATTTGCCCACAAAATATGAAAATGCTGCTGTCACCTTCAAAATAAAAGTGGTTTGATATGGGAGGCTGAGACATAGTTCATACTTGCTCTTACATTTCATTTGCACACATTATAATCTTACACATTTACCATTATCTCATATGTTTCATATCAACTTTTAAATATAAGAGAGATCGTATGATCGTATGTGTGGAAGAGTATGATGTACGTATATGTGAGAACAAGTGAATTATGTCTTGAATGGCCTCCAATAACTTGATTGTATTGCACACTTCATGTACAGTTATTATTATGGTTTATTCCTGATGTCCTATTGAAAATGTCCTCAGACCACTGTCTCTGCCTCACAGTTCAGTCATTAAGCTGCCATTCTCCTGTACCTGTTTACCAGGCTCCACCTCCAAAGCAGGTGGTGTGCGATTTCCTGACGACGACGAGCCCCCCCGCTCTCCAACACGAAGAGATGACCAGTCAAACCTCGCAACTCTCATTGCTGTCCAAGAGAAGGACGGCAGCTACTTGGTCAAGGTGTGTGTTACATGTATGTCTTTGTGTCATGGTCCCTGTATGATTGTGTGACACAAACAAGCTAATACTATTTTTCTTCTTTGTTTCAAGGCTGGCTTCCTGAAGAGCCACCACAATTATGAGATTGTCTTCATTGTCCCAGATGTCTCCACACCGGCCAAAGAGCTCTCCTGTCTTCCCGCCTGCTCCTCCCCGATTCGAAGGTCCTCCAGCCTTCGGGTTCATTGCATCAGCTCCAGTCAGGAGGGTATGTCACAGCATGAACATCGTCAAGTGTACTCCTCACTGGTTAGGTGTTTGTTGTGTTGTTATTGGTTAATATTTGTTAGTATTCCAAATGAGCTGGACTCTGCAGTCAGCTCAGAGGACACACACACAGGGATATATGAGAACACCTCTGGGCTTTCAGACTCATCTTATTTTGCCCTTTTTTTGTAACACATACAAGTCTTGTCGTCAGATTACTGCACTGATCAGTGCTGAACAATTTACTGGAGCCAGAAAATGTAAAACTGTGCAAAAAGATTTGCTGCAGCTTTATAATCCAATATTCATACACTTTAAAATGACTAAGAGAGCAATATGAAAATAAACCCTGCAATACATATTCATCTTACATTAAAAAAATAAAGAACATTTTTAAAAAGAATTAGCAGAAGTGGTAACGCAGCATGTTCCTGCTGTAGATGCTTTATATATATGGTGACCGATACATCAAATCAATCTTTGGACTTTTTTTGGTAAGAGACAAAAAAAACTGTATTATGTAATCGCACATAAACAAATGATTTAACCCTTTACTTTTATAGGAGAAGTAAAGGTAACATGTGAGTACAAAACTCACCAGGAAGGGGTGCTGCACGAGGAGATCAACCTGATAGGCAAGGGGAAAAAAGACCGCGGTCTGAAGGTCAGAGTCCAGGCCAAGGTCATCGGTAGGTGCACACACATACACACACTATGCTAATACTGTAGGAAACTTTGTAAGACATTGGATCCATAACATGCATCTTTCTTTCTCATCCTCTGTGCAGATCCACATCATGGGACTCCCATGCTGCTGGAGGGGGTGAGGTGCCTGGGTGCTCATAATACCCACACAAAACACAGCAGCGACCGTAAGAGGATATGATACGAAACTCCAGACAGTATCTGCAGTATATATGTCTGTAGTAGTATTGGGCCAAGATTTAGAATGGCGTACACCAACATGTTTACCCAGCTTAATGATTAGCAGAATAATCATATTATCAATAATAACAATAATAGGTCTGTGATGCTCCAGTGGAATATACAATAAATACTGTAATGAAAGTCAATGACTTATGCTGAGATAATAATGGCTCGATAGATCAACAGCCAAAAATACTACCAGCCTGCAGCCAGGCTGTTTTCCACATTAGACAGCCATGAAGCCTCGACTGTTTGAGAGGCAAGTTAAACCAGCACTGAACACTAGCCATTAAACACACTGCAGCACACACTATGGCACTGCCTTGGAAATTAAGTCACAATCATCAGTACGCACACAGTTTTACAGCAGCCTACCCATACATATGTCAAATATAGCATCAACTATGTGATCATTGTTTGTGCAGGGTGACACATTTACATCTGTTAATGTAGGTTCTCATTCACTAAAAATGTACGGAGTGCACCTTTAAATTATCTTAGGCTGGTTTCTCTCCAGAGTTTTTTTTCAAATCAGGAAATCATACATATCATATATGGTCAATATTCCTGATGCTAGAGGCTCAAATACTGAATAATGTAAGTAATTATATCGAGTACATACTTAATGATGGCTGCGGCTTGGAGGCGTACTCCTAACGTAATTTCGATGTGTACTAGTATGTTTGTACTTGTACATGTGACAAATAAACTCTATTCTATTCTATTCTATTCTATTCTAAAACAATTAGGACAAATAATCAGGTGGGCCACACCCTACTGATCATTGGTTGGAGAAAATTGGTCCCAAAATTGATAAAGTCCTCTTCTGTGTAGCCCGCCTTATAAAGATAAATAAATAAATAAAATAAATGAATGCCACACTTCTGTCAAGCCCATCAAATTAAAGCTCCACTCACATTTTCCTTCATTTCCCAGTTTAATTTATTAAAAATATAAAGTTTTAAAGTGCTTTAAATGTCAGGGTGTCTACAATATATTGTATAGTGCAGATTTATTGACACTAAGTTGCTAACTAGTTTAAGTATCAACATTGACAACATCACTAAAACTGTCCCTGACAGCCATTGTGTTTTTAATTTTACATACCCTAACGTAAAACTTGGTATCGCCCTCAAAGAGCCGATTTGGGTCAGGTTGTGGTGATGACTGTTCATCCACTTAGCAGGTGCACATGACTGTACTTCTCACAGGCCATTAGGAAAAAGGGAACATATCCCATACAACCACACGGTATGCTGTATGTATGTTTACTGTGTAACATGCGACACACGCATTGTAATGTATGTTCAATGGGTCAAACAGCATGATACTGTTAATGTTTACTACTGTTTTCAACATCATAATAAGCGTTGGACAAGTTATCTTCTGAAATCGTGTTTCTGGTGCAGGTAATGCCATTGGTTTTTACTTTTCCAGTACTGACAATCATTATAATAATAATTATGAAGTAAATTCAATGCTTGTTATTACATGGATGCACTTGTATGTTCAAAAAGCCAGCTAATGGGCTGTACTTATTTTGTTATTTATGTATATATTCACAGGGTACATCAGCTAATAAGGTGTTTTACATATATTCTGTAACTGAGAATGATATTAAGGGTCTCTCCCCTGTACTTGCATGATGATTGATATGTCATGAAGTGTAACCAAATCTCCAATCCTGACCAAAAAATTAAAGCAGACATATCGTGCTTTCTGTGGTTTGTTTATTTCACTTGTTTGTTTTAGTCATGCACAGTCATAGTCATGCATCAGATATTGAACTCTTTGTGTTTCATGTTAAACCACCACACCACCATCGTGTACTCTACTCTAAAGTTAACTAGACGTCTTTATATGCTGACGACTCTGCCATTGGTATGTATTCATTCACAAAACTATTCTGGGCATCACCCCTCCCTATCTTTCTTGTCTTTTAACAAGGAAACATGGAAGTCATAATCTCCGTTCAATGGATGTTCTGCAATTATTAGTCCCTAAAGTTCGAACTGAACTGGGCAAGAAGGCGTTTAGGCTCTCAGCACCCAATGCCTGGAATAAATTACAATCCCAACTTCGACTGCAAACACTTGTTACATTGAACGAGTTTAAGGCTTTGGTGAAATCTCTGCAGAGTACATGTGTCTGTGTGCAACTGTTTTATGTGAGCATGTCTTGTTAATTTTATCTGTTATTGTTTGTTTTAATGTAACTAAGGCTGCCCTCTTGGCCAGGTCTCTCTTGTAAAAGAGATTGTTGATCTCAATGGGACAAACCTGGTTAAATAAAGTAAACTGGATTGGTAATGCTGAAAAGGCAAGAGTTCCACAGATCTCGAAAAAAAAAACCTATGCCTCCCCTAAAGGAGACTTTTAAAACCACACACCACCCACACAGATGTTCTCCAGCTTCACAGAGAATGAATGACGTCGGTTTTATTAAAAGAACCTGAAAATCCAAGGTGTTTTTAGCAATTCAGCAAATGCTTTTGAACAAGGCAAACAGCAGGTTATCACACAAAGGTCGCCCCATTTTAGATCAACAGTTGCGATTGGTGCAATTAGATTTGTACCTAAACAGAACTGGCTGTAAATGCAGACCTATTACAGAGAGAGAATTTTCACAGTGAATGGGTGGGCCTAAGGCTGTTCAGACTAACATTAGCATTACCCAGGCGTATCCTAAAAAGAAATTAGGTTTAGTGCTAGAAATAAATTACCTTTAGGCCAAGCAAGAGTAGAGTAAGCTCAAGAAAGGAGGGAGAGGAGTGTAGTGACCAGTCACTGCCTCGCGGTCCATCAGTCGGTGACAGGCAGCTATTTTAAAAGGGATATTTCAGTCCTTTTTTTTCAAAGCTCATATTTTATTTTCTCGTGTCACGGTGTAAGGCTAAGTAATTTAACATTAAGAGGTTATTAGATAAAACCCTGGTTTTAAAGGTGTAAACTTGACCTTAAGCTGACCTTATTAACAGTATATAAGGAAGTATATAAGGATGCCATCAGGGTTTACATCTGTTGAAGTTAGGATGCTAATCCGTTAACAATAGTCTAACACCTTTGCGTAAAACCACTTTGTACCACGAGGTGGTCTAAAGATTCACTGTAGCATCTAGCATGCCCTCAGTAGACAGGAAGACACCTACGCGGTTTTGTTGACTCACTTTGGAAAAACTTAAGTTAAATAGTTTTTTTTGTGTGTGTGCTTGGTACACATGCAGGGTTTCCTTATTCAGTCTGTGGTCATGGACTGTCAAACAGGTTTTGCAAAACTGTGATGATCCACTTCAAGATTAAACTGAGAGATCGAAATATTGTAAAAATGTGTCTTTTTAGGCCTAAGGTTCATAGAAAACAAACTACCCTGTGTTTGAGCTGGTTCCTCTGCTCTATGAGGGATGCTGCATCTGAATACTTAAACCAGATCGGCTACTACTGCTTCAGTCTAATAGACTACAAACATCCAAGTTCATGTACTGCTATAGGAGAACTTTGAGTGTGTTTGTTGCCTCATTCATTCACAGGGCAGATGGCTAGCGGAGCCGCGTTCCTTCCTGATTTATTTGTACAGGGGCTGAAGAATGGATGGATGGTGTCAGTAAAACTATATGTGAATGTGTAGATCAGCAACCGAGCCTCCACATTGTAAAAGGACACCAGTCCTTTATCGTAGTCCACATAGATTCCAACTCGGGACGGTCTGACGTTGACTGTGAGGCTGGTGGAGGGTTCTGTTCGGAAGGCGTAGTCGGTGCTGTCCCGCAGGCTGAGGAACCAGTAACCGTGGGCGGGGCTTACAGTGATTTTGCCCTTTCGGCTGACAGAGTGGCTCACCACTCCCAGGTCCCAGTCAGTCTTTCCTCCAACCTCCACCTGGAAAAGGGCATGCAGTAAAGATAACTGCATCTCTTTAGACCAAAGTCAGAGGATTTATTTATCAATACCCAGATGGAATTCTGCAGCTATTTATCGCACATACTACTAGTGGTCGATTTCAGTTGTAGGCGATGACTCTTAATGTTGCAGCCTACTAAGATCTGCAGCTGAAGATCTGATCGTGCATTATTAATGAATCAATTCAGGGCTCTAGAGTGCGACCATTTTGGGCGCACATGCGACCTAATTTCTCAAAGGTGCAACCAAAAAATATCAGAGGTCGCACTGGTACGACCAGCTGTAAGAGGGAGATACGTTCTCCGCAACTCTCAAAAGTCTCCAGCAACAGACACACATCGGGCCCATATTATGGTCTAAACCAATCAGAGACGGTGAAGGGCGGGACCTCCGTGTGTGTGTCTTTGAAAACGTGTCTGCTGCGGTCAGCAGAGACCGAACATTCAGAGAAGAACGCGGACATATGCTGCGCAGAGCTGATGCTGTGTGATAAAGCTTGTTCCATACTCCACGAGAACAGAGAGATATGAACAAAGTTCGTTTCGGCCCGGACTTTTTAAAACAAACGTGTGTGCAGAACTCATACGACCCTCTCACTGCAGCGCGCACACACACAGACAGACAGGTATTAAAGACGTTTCGCTGCAGAAACCGCAGTTTAAGTGAAGGAGCAGGATTTGTTGCTACTATGCGGGTTTTGCTAATTTGCTGTTGACCTGAATGACGGATGATAACGAGCCGGTCATGTTCAGGGAGGGGGCGTGACGTGCTCGTAGCATTATAACAGAACAGCAGGTCTGACGGACAGTGTTATATGACCTGTGAGGTTCGTCCATGAAGGCTGAGTCACTGACTGACAGCAGTCAGCTGGTTTAAGGAGTTATAGTACATGGTTACATGACGAACGCCCATTTAAACAGTATTGTTATTATCCTGCTATAGTAGAGCATTGTCTGCCAGTATGATGTCTGCATACAGCTGAAACTGTAACAGACAGAATGAAAAGTCCGTCAGCTGCAGCTCAGCTTTAGACAGAGAGGAGACAGAGAGGAAGAGAGGAAGAGGTGAGGAAGATGAGAGAAGAGATACTGTAGCTGCATTAGAAATGTGTTGAAGAAAACAAAATATATATCTCAATCACAACTATTAAATAAATAAATAAAAAGGTGTATATGATTTTAATCATTTTTAATTCCCATTGCCAGATAGATAAGTGAGGAGCAACAGCCAGAAAATACAGAGAGAAAGCAAACAGGGAACTGAAGAGTGCTGTATGAACTTTGAATCTTCATTATGGATTTCTGACAGGCAGACCTGTTGGCTTGTTTGTCCATAATTTGAATGAGTACTATCGGTACATGTATTTATTTATTTGTATTTACCTGTGTTCATTAAACAAGGTCCAAAGTCAGTTTAGGATGATATGTGATTATTAAGCCTGTTCATATTTCCTAGACATCAATTTTTGGACCTCAGTATTTCTAAAACTTTGGCTACAGCCCTGCGAGGCCGTCAGGTAAACAGTAGATGTAGCTGCAGATGATGAGAGAAGATGAAAAGAACTTCTGCATTAGGATAGGTGTCAAGTTAAGGCCTGATCCATAAAATATATGGACAGCAATTAAAAAACAAACTGCTGTGTGATGTGTGATGCGGTGCACCTAACTTTTGTGCCGGTGCACCCAAGAAAAAAAGGTCAGGCGCACCGGTGCAACCAGTGCAAAAAGTTAGTCTAGAGCCCTGCAATTCAAGTTTTAAACTTCAAGTCTGTGTGATTATGTATTTGTCAGCTTTCCATGTCAACAACTAAAGCTCAAAGAAATGATCTTTCCAGTTTGGTGTTTTGGAACACAAACCATTCCCCCTCATCAGGACATCGTGAAGCCCAGCAGACACATATAGTGGCTGGGTGTCCACATACTTTTGTCCACAGAGTGTATAACAATAGATGTCCCACCTAGATAGTGTCCCACCTACCTCCCAGTAATGACGTCCTGAGTTGAATCCCTGGTGGGCTAGCACACACACCACCCGGTCAAAGCGCTCAGGGTTGTCTGGCAACGTCTGGTGGCGTTCCCCACAGTACACCAGCTTCCCGTCTCCTGAGATGATAAGACGTGGGTGGGCCGTGCTGGGATCCAGAGTGATGTCGGCTGACAGATGGAGAGAAGGTAAAGATTTTTGGAACCAATGGAACTATCAACATGATACACTATGAGGGAAGAAACAGGTTTTAAAACATTTACCTGCATATTCCTGGACCCTCCGCACCTCTACACAGAAAAGAGAATATATTCATGTTTTAACTTCTTGTTTGATGTTAATTAAAGGCAAGAAAAAAAATCTGAACATCAGCTCATAAATATCTTACTTGTGTTGGGCCTGGTAATCCACTGGTCTGACAATGATTGCTGGCCTGCAAATATAGGAACTATTGTTATGGTCTTGTACACTTTACAATATGATCCTATGGCTGCTTTTAGACTTAAACATGCAGTATTTAGGATTTGATTACCTTCACCACAGTCACAAAGGTCTGAATCAGGACTTACAGACTTCTGGCAGTTTCTGTATGTCTTCCTGAATGTGCTCCATCATCTGACTGACAGTCCTGAGAATCACCCCTGAGGTCAGATGGGAGGATACGGATACACCAGACCAGTCCTTAGCCTGTGGAGGCGTGGTCAGGGCAGGGAATGTCTGCAGGGAGAGGACAAGTAAAAAGTAGAAAACAATTGCTAAAGGGCAGACATTTGCAAAATATGCTTGACACAGGTGGTTGGTCCCATGTGCTGCCTGGTGCTGGTTTGCACATTGTCAGAGGCTATTTTGAGGGCTTTCAATTTTCCTGATTTTTTTTCATTCATCCAGCACTTTCTAGACAGTCATTCAAAACAGTACAAAAGGATATCATCAGCATAACAGTGATATGAGATACCACAGCATTACTTGTCCAAGCAGCAGCCTATGTAAAGAAAACAGCACCGATGGCACCGTGGGTTAGTTCAGGTCTGTCATGTGGCATCCCACATGCCACATGACAGACCTGAACTGACCCACAGGTACTGAAAAAACATTGGTAAGATAGGGGTAACACCGGTTCCGGCACTGATCCACTGTCATGCTCAACAATAACTTTGGGATTCTGTATTTCCCCTTATCTGAAGTATTCTTAGTGTGTATGATACGATATGTTTTTGCATAAGACTTACAAGATTCTGTATCCTTCTGCAGCCCTGACCTAAGAATCATCGCCCTCTCCCTTACAGTAGAGAAGTATGAATTTTGTAATTCAGACATCTGAAATGTCACCCTGGTGTTTGACACTACATTCTAAGCATACCTTCAGAAAAATCACGTAGTCCTCAGAAGTGGCCAGCTGGCTCAGTGTTGTGCTCCTCTGCTTTAGCTGAGTTATCTCCTCCTCCAGCTCTCGCAGCCAGCTCTGAGCTCTGTGTGTTGCTGCTCGAAGACTCATTTCTATTGCCTAACAGTGTAAGAATGTAGACTTCAAAACCATCCTTTCTGTGATCAGTAGACATGTCTACTTTGATTTCATAGTGTTTTGGTTGTTACTAGGGTTTTGTTTTTACCTCCAAGACTTCGGCTTGGCAGCGCTCCACAGTGGACATCAGCTGAGAAAAAGCACAAACGGCAGCAGTGGTCTCTCTGTCAGCAGCAGCCTGAGAAAAAACAACAGGTGTGTGTTTAGTAACACCTTTCGGAAGTTTCATAAATGTTGCCACAGTTGAGTCTTTTTTTGAATGACTGTGGGTCATTAAAGTAGAAAAAAATAAATATTCTAAGAATACTATCTACAGCTGCAGAGTGCTCAACAGCGGGAACAAATGTTCTCAAAGAGAGATGAACTCACCTTAATGTCAACATTGAAACACAACTGTACATAAACTCAGTTCTTCCTCATCTGAATTCGATTCTCTGCCAACCAGCTTTTTAAAAACTGTTCTACACCTTGTATCTCAGCTGATGTGCTCTAGATTATACATTCATCCTTAGAGAATAGCATCTTCCCAATGTCTCTGAAAAAAGCAGTTGTAAAGCCCCTACTTAAAGTTGTAAATGACATAAGCCTTAATATTGATGCAGGCAAAACATCTGTCCTGGTGTTATTGACACTGTTGATCACAACATATAATAACACACATTTTTGCACACAGTAAGAAAGACCTCATAAGAGAAATAGAAAAAATGTAGAACTAAAAATATTCCAGTGTTCCTTGAATGCACCATGTGTGATGCCAGAGCTTCCCAGCCTGTTAGAGAGCTAACCCTTAATGTAAACACTGAAAACTCACCTGTATCTCTCGGATGGAGGTGTTAATCTCCTCCACCTTTTTCTCTCTCACACAGATGAGATCCTTCAGCTCCACCTCTGCAATGCCTATCTGGGACTATGAAGAGGAGAGAAAATCCACATGTGTTAAAAGTGTTGACAAAGTGCCTGGGGTAACTGTGGGCAACAGAACCATGATGTTATGCATGCACACACACCTTTTTGATGTTCCACTCTCTCTTGGCAGGGGTGACGTTGTGTCCCCTGTGCTCTGCTGTGTCCACACACACTCTGCACACACAGGTATTGTCAGTGCGGCAAAAGAACTCCAGACCCTTCCAGTGGACAGGACACTGAGGCAGATCGGGGGAGGAGTCACTGGGACCGCTCAGAGTGTACCTGCAAAAACAACACAAATCCTCAAGTAAGTAAAGTACATTCTGTAAATAAACACTTATTTGAAATGTTCCACAATACACAATAGACCCACAGTCAAACCATAAGTTGATAGTTCCATAAAAAAGTCAAGCTTAAAGGTCACACTAGCCTAAAAAAGCATACCCCTTACACTGTGGGGTAGCTCACTACCAATCTGAATTCATGCTTGTCTGTGTAAAGTTTTATTGTAACTCCAGGAAAAGTATTTTGGAATTCTCATTTGAATGAGATTGTGGTGGCGGTGCAGTACTATACACTTTACAGTACTATAGTAGTATTAGTCTGTGCAAGCAGGCGGTTTTACTGCAATTCCAAACTATTTTTTTTTTGTCATTTATTATATTCAAAGGCCTTTTATTTTGAAAATCTACATCAAAGAGTCTATTTTTTATTATGCAATTTATAGTGTTTATTAATTCATCAATAACATGACTTAATGAATCAATGACAATTTTATTTTGAAATCAAGTCTTATATCAACTGTAGAAGCTGGATTTACTGTATTTTAAGTGGAAAAGCTAAGATCATCTGTACAAATAAAGAGTTTGGACTTGACTTGATGTAGTAACAACTGAAAGCAATGTATTTTTGAAGAAGTGGTTGTAGAAGTCCAGAGAAAATAGATCTGTACCTGCGGGGTGGTGAGTATGGTGGAGGTGGGTTGTGGGGCTTGCTGTTCTGGTTTTGATGGGACAACGTCTGAAAACGTGTCATCATCTCAGCAAAGACACTTTCTGGCATGTCCCCTGGCCTTGCTGGTGGGAACAGGGCTGGAGGGTGGTGTTGATGAGGATGAGGTGAAATGGAATGCTCTCTTCTGCTCTCCGCTACCTGTTTAAAATGCTCAGTGATCTCCTTTAGGGTTCTGTTGATGTGGAGCTCTGGCCTCTTGCGGAAGGTCTCGTTACAGAGGGGGCACTGGTAAGAGTTGGTGGTCCCGGCCCAGTAGACGGAGATGCAAGACTGACAGAAGCTGTGGCCACATGGCGTTGACACTGGGTTGTTGAACACATCTAGGCAGATAGAGCATGTGAACTGGTCTTCAGACAAAAAGGAGGCAGGCAGCGCCATTGACAGCCAACGAGAAACTGTACAAGAAAAGAACACAATAATAAAATGATAGGTCATTGAAAGCACATTAAGATACAAAATACACGTCTTTGTGGGAATGGGATTATCAGTTTTTGTGTTGTAATAGCTGTCTGAGTGTTTAAACACACCCACACGACACTGAAACAATACAAACGGGCTGTTTCACAAGATCAAGTAATTCCGGCTTGGCTGGAACATTTAGACTCAGTCTGTTGACCATGACGTCATCAATGCCATGTTATATTTCTGGTAACAAACACTTGCATCTCATTTTGTCACATCTTTGCTGAGATCATACTTTGATTATGAATGCATTACACAGTAGTGGACAATAACTACAGCACTAAACATGGAATAATCTGAAGGTAAATACAGCAGTCACTAGTGTTGAAGATTCTCACTCATCCAGGTCATTTTCATTCAGGTTGAAGCAAGGCATCTGGAGTTGTAGAGTTTTCTTGACAACTTTCCGCTGCTCCTACAAGCAGCTTTATCAGTCAAGAAAATTCTACAAGTCTAGATGCCTTGCTTCAACCTTCTGAATCAATATGACCTGTGACATATGATTCGGACTTTCTTCTCAGAATTTTGAGTTTATTGTCAGTATTCGTAGAGATGATTGAAGCAAGGCGTCTGGACTTTTTTTTAGAAGTCTAACTTTCAATCTTAGGATTGATGGGTGCATTGAAATGAAGTGATGCTCCCATCATGCCTAGTTCCAGCTAATAGAAGCAGGAAGCTTCAGTTGGTCAGGTCTGGGTTCAGCTTGTTATGACATCAGCTGACTGCCTGAACATTCACATTCCAAGGTGGAGGGAGTATGACACATCATCTTCCATCATGGTCCCAAAAAATATGATAATTTTTTTAGGCAGTGTAGGCAGTAGGCAGTGTAGTTTTAAATCTAACCAAGTAGTTTACTTAATTTTAATTAGAAAATAAGAGAAAGGATTGCCATAAGAGAAAAAGATCCCAAATAAATAAATAAATAACATGACCTAAAAAATGTGAGAATACTTAAGATCTCCAAACAAAAACATTTAAAATCTTCATTTGTATTTAGTAGTCAAGCAGCCCTGTGTGTTGGTGTAATTAGGAATTACACAGCTCCACATCACCATAGTTACATATCAGAACATCAGTCATGAGTTTTGTTACCTGCATTCCACATTTATCACAGTGCCTGGTGTATTATCTCTGTTTCCCAGTACATTGCCTGTTATTATTTTAACAGAAACTATACTAAGGGACTGAAACCAACACTGTGGTCAGCCGGAACACCTGTGTGTGTGTAGCATTTACCTATGTGTACTTGTTGTTTGTCACATCCTAACCATACGCTGATATTAAACCAGCCACTCCTGTGTGAGAAAGGACCCCAGTATGATCATCCCTTCCATAAAGTAAAAAGCCTTACCTTTTTCTGAGGATTGAAACTGTGTCAAAGCAGAGACTGTGTTTCGGTCACTTCAGCCGTTTATGGGTATGCCCAAAGTCTTCACAGTGGTGACTGAGCTGCTGCTTTGGAAGTATTTTCTTCTCCTGTGAATAAACATCTGTCTGCATGTTAGCTGTTGCATTCCTCTCTGCCTTCCTTTCTTCATGCGGCTGTTGATGCCTTCCTGCTCACCTCCACTCCGCCCACCAAGTGTATCCACCCTAACCAGTTAGACAGGTGCAGCTGTACAAGTATGTGCTGCTCTCTCTCTCCCTGAACACACTGAAACCTGTCCCTGTTCTTTTAAATCAGCATATAATGCCAAATGCAAATACAAACTATGAATATTAATCAGTCTTTTTTCATAGCACTAACAGGGAATGACATCAAACGGATTGACAAGAGTGGACTGCATAGCTTAACACATAAAGGTTTAAGCTGCTTTTCCTGTTCTGGTTTCTTCTGTAATGTTTAACACCATCAGCACATAGCATCCGTCCATCCATCCATCCTTTCTAGTGGTCTCAGCAGCCTGTAGATGCCTCCTATAGCCACAGACATTCCCTGAAGTCTGGCAGGTGGTATTTGGTCCATACAAAACACCTCCAGTTCAGTCAGGGTTCTTGGCTTCTTGCCTGCTTTAGATCAACCCATACATTTTCAATGATGGTCTTTCAAGATCAGGGGACTGGGATGGCCATTCTAGAACACGGCACTTGTGCTTCTGCATGAATTCCTTGGTGGATTTTGAACAGTGCTTAGGACCATTGTCTTGCTGAAAAATACAACCCCGGCATAGCTTCAACTTTGAGACTGACTCTTGAACAGTCTTGTCAAGAATCTGCTGCTCCTGAGAGGAATTCATGTGGCCCTCAACTTTACCACGGTCTCCAGTACCTGTGCTAGCCACACAGCCCCAGAACATGATGGACCCTTCACCAAATGGCATGGTGGCGTTAACTTCTTCTCATGGAGTTCAGTGTGTGTTTTCCACCATGCATACCTCCTCTGGTTGTGACCAAATAACTCTCTTAGTCTCATCTGACCACAGTATTTCTTTCCCAAAATGCTTCTTTCTTGTCCAGATGTGCTTTTGCGTGTCTTGTGCGACTCTGAATGAACACTCAGGAAGGGCTTTTTGTGCATCACTCTTCCAATGAGCTTTTCCTGGTGTAGAGTATGCTGGATTGTGGAACGATAAACAACTACACCATCAGCAGCCAGATGTTCTTGTACTTCTCTGGAGGTGGTCTGTGGCTGCTCTGTGACCATTCTAACCATAACAACCTCCACATGTGCCTCTCCTGTATTTGTTTGTTGGCCTTCCATTGCTGCACTACATTTCTGACAGTGGAGGCAGATAGTCGAGACCGCCCAGATCATTTCTTTGTACCCTTCTCCTAATTCATAATAATGAACTATCTTAGTTTTTAGGTCAGTGGCGGGTTGTTACCAGCAGAGGCCAGCAGTTACCTATGCTAAACAGCCTTTTTCATGATTCCACCTGTCTTTGTAACTGAAGATCTAACAAGCCAATAAAAGCAGTTTGTGCTTCAACCTGTCATCTATCCTACAGGTCATGAATTGAATGTGATTACAAGGGTGCCCAAATGTATCCACATGCCTATTTTTGTTTGAATGCACCTAAAATGTTTGTGTTGGACCAATAAGAATTATTACACTACTGTATGTTTCTGTTTCCATGAGGAATAACATGTTTAAATAAAGTTGCTGTTTCAAAAGCTCAGCAAGTGACAAACTGATGAAGTGTTTTCCCTAAAGGGTGCCCAAACTTTTGCATAACACTGTACATCATTTATGCGTCTTTGTGCTTGCAAACACTTCCAATGTTCTATTTAATTTAATAATTCAGAGCAAAGAAATGATAACACATGACTCTTTAGAAAACATTGATTAGTTTAGTAAGTTGAGCTTTTCACACAAACCAAAAAACTGCTGACTACCAGGGTCAATATGGTTGAGAACTGTTATGCAGTGACACTGTAGTCTATGCTGTAACTCTGTGACCCTGTAAGCACTTGATTTGCAGTTAAAAGTGAGCACTGGTATTCTGCAGTACACACACATATAACAACTTAACAACAACGTCAAAAATATAGAAATAAGTTTAGACTTGAGAAAAAGTGAGAGAGGTTTTATCAAAGAGAGTCAAACAGAACCAGACTGGCAGAGACAGGAAGAGAAACATGTGGAAGGTTCTGGAAAGAAAACTAGTGAGAGATGAATCTGAAGAGCCGAGAACACCTGCAGAGACACTAAGGATTTAACCAAGTCTGGACCTGAAGAGTCAGAGAAGACTGGAGTCACTGGAGTCCTGCACAGGAATGGACTGACAGGTTGTAGATCAAGACACCTCCAAACCAGAATGTATGTTAAGTATGTTAAGACAAGCAGTATTTGCTGTGAGGAGGCTTCAGTTTGTATGGAACATAGAATGTAAGGAATCACCTAACGCAGCGTGCCGCAAAACTGCATCATTTTCTCTACCAACATGACAATGTCTGAAGCAAACGTCTCTTCTAGTGGGCTTCAAGTCGTCCAAACTGCTTAATGTAAATCTGAGATTTCCAGAACCTGTGTCCTTGACACAGCTAAACAATGTACTGTCAGCGGCTACAATGCAAACTTAATGTGTGTGATAGTAAATCGGATGTCCATAGAAACACATTAGGAAGTTCAGGGTACTAGAAAACTGTTTGAAGAGTCTGAGATTGAACTCAGAATCTCAGACTTTGACTCTAACTTTATTCTCAGATTTATGATCGAGAATTATGACTTTAATCTCAGGATTCTGACATTTTTTCAGAGTTTTTCAGAGTTCTGAGAAAGTGCCCTTATGTTCAGAATTCTCATTTTTATATTTAAATTCTGACTTGCGAAGCTCAAGATGCTGATCCACATTTCTCTTACATTTTGTCAGAATACTGAGACACGTTGACAGTTACAGGCTGTAGCTATCAATGCTGTAGCCTATAGCATTAGAGTTTACATGGCAGCTTCGCAGACCTGCTAAGGAATAAAAAACCCTGCACTGATCTTCCAAAAGTGGATATTGTTAGTGCATACTTAAACAAATCGCCTTGAGACACGTGGGGCAGTGTTGGTACTACAATGAATGGGTAACCATTTAAAATTAGCATGGCTAATATAATGCAAATGATCTTTGCTGCTCTCTTCTTCTGCTGGTTCCCCTCTTGCTTCTCCTGAGTGTCTCGGTGTCCTGGACCAGGCTTTCTAAGGATCTTGAGTATGGACAGACTGCAGTAGAGTTCGATGCTGAGGGCAGGGGCCAGCAGAGAGAACGAACAAGTGGAAATCACAGTGGAATGGTATGGAAAGAAGACATTTACCATTCCTACACCTACAAATCCACAGAAAGAAAAATAAGTGTATATGGACTCTCCAGGTTAGACAAACAGCACAGTGCAGCATGTTTATTTAGCTTACAAGTAACAGTCAACCAAAGAACAGCAAGGCAAGCACCCCGAAACTTTACATGTTTGTATCTGAAAAAGAAAGCATGGTTGGTTCACATGTAGAAGGCAGATTTTTAACACTTTCCAATATAATACAATATAACACAAAATATGTGCATTCACTAAAGAACAAATAAGGAATGAAACAGAAAGACAAAGACCAGCCTAAAGTCAGTAAAGTGATTTTTTTTCTCAGCATGCCGACTTTTTCTTTGAATTCCGATTTGTTTTTGTCTTCATTCTGACAGTGGCCTCCAAATCAAATACATTTTTAAAGAATTCTGAGGTTTTCTCATGCAGAAACACATGAGAAAACCTCATTATTCTAAGCACTTTAAGCTAAGAATTCTGACTTTTCTTCCTCTCAGAATTGTCTGTGGATGCTCCCATTCATCCAGGTGTCCAGGCGATTCAAACAGTTTAACAAAACAGTTTAAATCATCTTTTCTGAAGACAAGAGTTTAGCAGCACTCAATTTAAACTCGGACCTCATATCTAAGAGACTTTTTATTCATTGAAAATCAGAGATTAGTGTCGAAATTTTGCCTGTTTTACATCAGTGTCACTTACCTGATGAAGACCAGAGGATGGACCACTGCCAGGTAGCGATCCACACAGATGTGGCACTGGAACAGGACTCTTCCCCCCACAGCCACGACAGCATAAAAGCTCGCAAAATAGTCAAAGGCAGAAAAACGGTAAAATTGTCTGACCACAGAAAACAAAAAGAGCACAGAGCACATCATTTCTGTGGTTAATAGGTTGAAAGTTAAAAGCTCAGTTTCAATGAGACGGCGCTTGCCAGAGATGATCAGCCACAGAACCCAGGAGTTGACTGGAATGGAGACCATGGCATCAATTGAGCCAGTGAAAATGTAAATGTATGTTGCGGTGGTAATGTAAAACGAGGAATGGTTGGACATGATTTTTTTTTTCCCCTCCTGAAAAAGCACATAAAACACATATTTAACACCATGTAATTATGTCCTGCCATGAAGCGTTTATAAGAGCTGTATTACACCATCATTTACCCCTGCAACATAATTTCTAGCTACATTTTTAGAACTTGCGATTCAGACCTTTTGTGGATCCAGGTGTTGTCCACAGTTGTCTCTCTTGTGTGCTGGCAGTTCCAGTAATACCAGCAGGAGTAATCCCATCTCAGATCCTTTGCATGTATTTGACTAATAGACTAAAGGTGTACCTCTAAAGACAACACAGCAAAATCACATCATAAAATTTGCATTTAGCTAGCAGCTAACTAAACCATTAGGTGGGGGTGATTTATTATGATTATTTTCCAGGACAGAAAAAAGTGTCCAAAGCATCCAGTTTCTAATTTTCTCTTCCCTTTCACAACATTTAGCACATTGTAAGAGGCAACTAAAACAACCCCACCGTCTCTCCACCATTGGTGTCCCAGGATGGGACTGCTAACAGCAGTCCCATCCTGGCATGCAGTTTATTAGGCCTGCTTTTAGCTTAGACTATCAAGACAACTAAACTTGGCTCTGGAGCACCTAACTGTAGAAGTGAGGGGGTTTTCTTCTATATCACCAGAAAAAAATGACTAGTGGTAACAAGGTTAGACAATTGAATAAAAACATTTTATTGATGGAGTACAGTTCTTTCTGGCAGCCATTTTTACAGTCAGCAGTTTCCACAAAATATCTCAACACACAACAATATTGATACATATTTGAACTGAGAAAGGACATAACACTAGTCCTCACTATTTAGAATCTGGACCCTTGGTAATAAATGAGGACACAATGCGGTTCAGCTGGAGTCAGGTTTGGCACTCACTGTTTTGGTGTTCTGCAGGTATTTCTATAAAAGTAACAAAAAAATGGATTAGACGGCTGAATCAGAGAGCTCTAAATATCATAAATATCAAATACCAGCATCATATCAGAACCACAGAGGTCTGGGAGAACGTTCAGTCAACATAACCCTGCTGGTTATGACTGACAGGCATACAGATGGGAAATTAACAGTAATAACTTAGTGTAGAGTGTGTGTGTACCTGCAGGTTCTCATAGTGTTTAAGGGTTTTGCAGTGGTTGATCTCCGCCTCTTTGGCTCCGCTAAAGAATCGACTACACGGCTTACAGAAGAAACCCGTCTTAGGGACCAAAAACTCCATCCCTGTGGATACATGTTAGTTAATCAGGTTTCTACAATATATCATTCTTGAGTTATACTAAGAACGTGTCAATAGAATGTAAAGGGATATGTCTTACCGACTGGCTTTTTGGGGTCAAAGGGAGGCAGGTCTGTTTTTGTGGTTTCCATGTTTGATTTTGTGTCATTGGAGTTGATGCTGTCTTCCAGGCTCTCCTGTGTACCTGTGAGAGACAGAACTGTCCTCAAAATGTGCAGAAAGGCCTAATTCTGGTTGTTTGATCTTCACTAGCTGTGCAAAACAACAAATTAAGTAGCCGTCACCTGTGTCTGCTGCCATCTCCGTTTTCCTTTCATCCTGCACCACCTCTTTTTCCTCCTCTTTAATCGACAGCACCTCCTCTTCCTCAGCCTGACTGTGATTAAGATGAGCGTCCTCCTTAACACTCCCCTCGCACACTACAGTAGCTCCACTTTCGGCAGCGGCAGTCGAGGACTCATCAGAATGGGACATGGAAAGAGGTTCATCCTCAGGCTTGGAGTCAGGAGGGACTTTCAAAGCTGGGTCTAAGGAACAAGGACAAATGGTTGCATGCAAAAATATGTCTTCTAGAAAAACACTGCCTCGTTAGTAAGAGGGTTTACCTGTCTCAGGTGCAACCTTAACTTCGGGTTGTTCAGCTATTGGTGCGTTCTCATGTTCAGTTGTCTCTGATGTATCTGGTGTGGCAGTGGCCTCCATGGGTGTATCCTACCAACATAAGGAGGGGTCAGTCAGTACACCGTAACACTGGGCAGTGTAGAGTTTGAATTGTTTGTTTATTTTTAACAATGATGCTTTATTTTGATTAAATATCCTGATGTTAGGTTTAATGCAACCTAGATCATATACACTGCAATCGGGGAAATAATTTAGGTTTATGATTTTTAATTTCCGACATTACCACACATCACACATGGTGCATTCAGGGAGAAAACTTCAGTGTAACCATTGGGTCAACCTGTCACTTTCTTTGTACAAACTTGAACTTCTGTGACTTTAAATGTGTATGTGTATGTTTTAGGGCTCCAAGGGTTAATGGTGTGTTCACACCTGTGAAGTAGAAAATTACACTGGGCCTCTGAGTGTTCACATTTTTTAACAGTGAAGCAACAAACATGTTATTTACCTTCTCTTGTGCCGAGTGTGGGGCTGCGTTTGAATTGACCCCTGGAGCATCCTGCTGGATAGATGTGGGAGCATCCTCTACTCCCTCTGAGCTTTCCATTGGAACGGTGGGAGGAGGAGAGTCAGGAAGGTCAGTCACATCACCTACTTCATCTAGAGTCACAAAGTCACTTAAGTTGAAGGGGAACTCATCAGGCTCCTCCTCTGGCTCAGCCTGATTTGAAGAGACAAAAAAACAAACAATGAGAGGAGCGGCCTAATTTCCTGGATTTTCCATTTTCTTTGGCAGTGCCTTCTCACCGCCTTGGTCTCTGTGTTGTGCCGTCCGTCCCTCTGCTTGTATCCTTCGGACTTTGATTTCAAACTATCGCTGTAACCTCTTTTACTCTGCCTCCTCTCCCTTTCCTTCCTCTCCCACTGCCTCCTCTCCTCCTCCCTCCTCTCTCTCTCCCTCCTGGCTTTTTCCATCTTCTCCTTCCTGTACCTCTCCTCCTTCTCCCAGACCTTTCTTTCCCTCTCCTTCCTCTCCCTTGCCTCTCTCACCTCCCTCTCCTTTCTATCCCTCTCTTGCTTCTTGGCCTCCTCATCTGTTTGGTTCTTTGCTGGCTCTTTAGAGGCATCCGCTGCCTTTTCACCTTGTTTTTTCTGCATTGGTGCTTGGTCCTGTTCCACAGTGGGGGTAGTTGCTGTGCTGCTGGGTTGGCTGGCAGTTTTTGTTCTGCACTCCACCAGCAGTGCATTTACCATCACTTGAGTCACCTAGTTGGGAAAAAGGAAAAGATGATGCTAACATTCACAGAAGTCAAAAAGAACATTTGCAGGATGTTTCACCTTGGGGAGCTCTGGCACAGATTTCTCCCCTGCTGGTTTTGCTTCTTCACTAGTGGAAGTTTTGTCATTTTCACAGACGTTCTTTTCTGCTGTCTCCATGACCGTTTCTGATGCTTCCTTCGCATCTGTCAACACATCTTCTACTTTGGCATCTAGTGCGGCTGAAGAGTCAGAAACGGGGATGTCATCTACAACTGTCTTCATCTCTTCCTCTTTATCACCATCTTTTTTCACCCCATTCATTGGAGAGTCAGAACTCTCTTCCTGTGCCGCCTCCTTTGTGTCTGCAGCTGCCACAGTCTGGCTTCCTTTGGCATTTGCAGGTGTCTTCTACAAAAGCACAGACAGCGGTGTCACATCATACACATACATTCAGGTATTTATATTTGATAGAGCTGCGTTTTAAAGCTACCGACCTCTGATGAATCCTGACATGCAGCGTTGGTCTTAGGTTGTGGGCTGACTTTGGGGTCAGGCTTGCGGGAAAAGTACAGAGGGTTGTTGTGGATGATGCATGGAAATATCTGGAATCGTTTGTGCACGGACATGGCCATTGCTGCCGTGGCCATTTCACAAATGATCTGAGAAAGAAGACGAAACTACACATTAGTAGTGCAAATGAAACACAGAACAGCGTTAGCGTCTTTGCAGCTTTTACCATGGTGTTGACCACTAGAGTCTTGATGACTGTGCCAAAGCGTCGCACCAGCTTCTGGACCTCAGAGGGACCGGAAGGCGTATCTGGAACATTCCTGATGACCAGCAGGGTGTTCCAGCTGACAGGAGTCTGACTCGCCTACGAAGATGCAAAGGAACACCGACACTAGATTGTTGATGTTTGTAAATGTATAAAAATACATCTGTGTTCGGTTTGTTTATTAATGCATTAATTATTTATTTGTTAAAGCATGAACTTTGCCCTGCTCTTATTCATTAGAAGGGTTATTCTGACCAAGCTAAAGCCACTCAAATCTGTTTTTACATTTCTTTATGGACAGACAAATCTAATCATTTGTTTCTATTGTTAAATGCGATGTTAATCACTTCAGGATCTGGTCCTAAATCATCACGACATATATCTGATTCCTGGCCATGTCACAGAATGTGAATCATCGAAAGCGGCCAAACTGATCCAAGTTAAATAAAACCAAATAAAAAGGAGGCGGCTTGTAATGTAAATGTGTATCCTTAGATTATACTATTGCCTGTGCAAGTAACTCAAGAGTCACTGAGAGAATTCAGACACAATGTACACTATGACCCCATTCAGTCTTATGTAATCCATTTGGCTAGACTGATTTTTCTCAATCTGCAACAACTGAAGTTTGTTACATTTTCTTTCTATTAATAGTCACTCAGTCACTCTGAAAATCTTATTTTATGCTTTTCTAATGCATAAAAAGCCTTTAAAAAGTTTACAAGTGAACAATATGTAATATGTATAAATACATAAAAAAAAAAATCAGAGAATTACACTGGAGATACTTACTAATGGATCCTCTGTGCACATCAGAAGATTATACAGAGCCACCTGTGTGAAGAGTGTTTACTGTCAAGTCATCAGTTAAAGTTTATAACAGAAAAAAAAACACACTGATGTAAAGATGAATGTGTGAGAGCCGTACCGGAGTGCTGAGACTGATGTGCTGTTTAAGCAGGGCCACTTTTATTTGACAGTCTGCGATCATAGCAGGAGTAACGGAGTGGACTTTAACCATCTCTTGAGCCACCTCCATGTTTGGGAAAGACACAAGCACCTAACATGGAAATGACATGGGTTAAATATTTGAGGACAGTAACAAAGGCTTTTTTGTGGCCGCTTGATCATGGTCACTCTTGTCACCATGTGCCGTGGTGCCTTTCAGAAGCTTTCCCAAAAGCAACCCTGCACGGATAAAGATACATACTGAGTCTATTCTGGGGCTAAGAGCAGATCAAGCACAAAACACCTCTCATCATCTGCTGCTACATCCACTCTGTTTATATGATGGGCCTAGCAGGGGTGTAACCAAAGTTTTAGAAATACTGAGGTCCAAAACATATTTGTAATATTCTCATAGTACAAATTATGGGCAAACTAGTCAACAAGTCTGCATGTCAGAAATCCATAATGAGGGTAATATAGCATTCTCCATTTCACCATTTGCTTTATCTCTCTCTCTCTCTCTCTCTCTCTCTCTCTCTGTATTTTCTGGCTGTCACTCATCACTTATTAAAAAAATGATAAATGATATACACCTTTATCTAATATTTGTGATTCTAACGTACAGTATTCTCTTCTCTGATCTTTCTCTCTGCCTCAGATTCTCCTCTCTTACTAAAGCTGAGTTTCAGCTGTCAGAACCTTTTCATTTCGTCTGTTTGAAAAGGAAAGACAGTTTAGCTGGTATACTGTAAGCAAATATCATACTGGCAGACCATGCTCTGCTATAGCAGGATAATAACAATACTAAGTGGGGGTTTGTCAGTTAACACACATTTGTGTATGTGTGTGTTGATCAAATTAGTCACACTCTAGAACCCAGTATCAGCTACTTTCGGCTGTCCAGTTGTTCTCAGGTATCTCCCATCTATTAGCTTCAGCTCATAAAGAATGTATGCTCACCTTTCCGATCTGTGCTGCCAGGACAAGGTCAGAGTGTGTCCCAAACGGCTGTACAACACTGATGATGTCATTCTCTGTCCAGCCGGTTTCAGGAAGTCCTGTTAATAACACTGTGCCCTTCTGTGGGAGATATTTACATGTTACAATCATGTAATAAGACAAGCACGGCAAATTAATTCAGCGCACATCAGTGCACATATCAGGTACCTCATCAGAAGTCTTCTGCGCTGTGTCACCTCCTGCAGCCGATAAAGCAGCTGAGAAGATTAAAATGTTGTCAGCCAGTTAAAGTCCGACCCCCTCACGTAAGGTCTACTCTATGCTATAAAGCACTGGTTTTATATATACATACATATATATACATACATATATACATATACATATATATACTGTGCTGCTAAGTGCTGCAGTTCCTTCAGCTGTGATTTCCTACCTGAGTCGGCCACTGATGCACCTTTTCCTGGAGCAGGTTTGCTGTAAAACCATAAGTGAAGTCAGAGCAAGTTCGCAGTTAGCATTTTAAAAAAGAAAAGATTAGGACTGTAACAAACCTCTTGTTAGCATCAGAAGACTGGCTTGGATCAGGTTTCTATAATAAAGGAATATGAGAATGACTTAACACGTGTGATACACTGTTTCTCATCTTTATACGGTCGGCTAACAACATAAAAACATTATTGCCATCATGTGCAATAAATTGCAAATTCCTATACCTTAACTACTGAGGCTGTGATTTGCTGCTCTCTGATGAAGAGGTTTGTAGAAATAGCCAGAGCCCGAGCATCTTCAGCCTTCATCATGCATATAGACGCCTGCAAAACAATGTAGAAAGCAAAACCTGGTGATTTTGCACAGGATGGAGGTTGTATGTCGAAACATGTAATGCTCTGTATGTAAAGTTCACCTTTTGCCCTTGGTCCTTCTCACTCTCTTCTTCAGAGCATGGCATGAGGATCACGTTGTTAATTTTGCCAAAGGACCCAGCCAGGTCAGTAACTTCCTGTTCTGAGGCATCTTTTGGGATGCCGGTCAGATAAACCAGACGGTTTGCAGCAGATGAGTTCTGGGAGGCTGGGGTTGCTGCTTTCTTCTTCTTCTTAGCAGGTGGAGGTTTAACAATCTGGGGTTTAACAAAAAAACAAAAAACACATTGGCTCAAGAAATTATTTTACATTTTTTCTGGTAAACTTTATGTAATGTGTGCTAAAAGTGGGCAGCTTAAGTGAGAAACACACAGGTACTGTCTTAGTAGTCTTGGTTCCAGGCTTCGCCCCGCTCTTAACGTTTTTTGCAGACGGTGCTGGCAGTCCACGTTTTGTGGCGTGACCTGCTGTGGAAGCTGGGGGATTTTTTTTTGTGTTGACTGAGGTCTTCGTTACGTTTTCATGTGGCCTCTTGACACCGCTGCGAGTGCAACCCCCTGTGGACACACACATAGAATAAGAAATGCCAAAACATTCTATATGAGCCTGGATCAGGTCTCCTTAAGCAAAAACATCAGCAAACACAGACCTGACGATTGCCTCCCCCCTCTCTCAGGCCAGTGCTCTCTGGAGGATGAGGAGGTCCGATGTTTGTATGAAAAACTGTGTGAGCCAGGGTGGTGATGTTCAAACCGATGCCTGGGTTCTAGTGGTGTAGCAAACAGAAAGAAGGTGGAGTTGGGAAGTGGCCAAACAACAATTTGTAAATACCAAGCAGTATGCAATATATACATTTCCTACAGTGTTGCTTGACAGGACAAACCAGAAGGCTGCTGGAAAAATATTTTGCGGACAGATGAGACTAAAATAGAATTCTTTTGTTCAAATGAGAAGCATTATGACCGGAGCAAGAATGACACTGCATCCCAGTATAAGAATCTGTCCTGTCTTTGAAGATGGTGGTGGCAGAATCACGGTTTGGGTTTGTTTTGCTGCATCTGGAGCAGGAGTGCTTGCAGTCATTTATGGGACAATTCTAAAATCTACCGCTGAATAAAACAAAAACAAATCGTAGGTCATTCAGCCAGACGGAAGGCACCAACATCTCAAGTGTTTCTGTACTGAAGAATGTGTTGAAGGTTCTCAGTCATCCAGGTCATATTCATTCAGAAGGTTGAAGCGAGGCATCTTGACTTGTAGAGTTTTCTTGAAGATGTTTCGGTGCTCCTCCAAGCAGCTTCATCAGTTCTGTCTGTTTGGTGGGGAAACATGGTTTATATGTGGTGGAGGACCTCAGTGGGTGGAACTCCCAAACAATAGCTCTAAATGTCTCCATACTTACCTGTGTTGGTCTGACTGACTGTGTCTGGTGTGTCTAATGACTGGCTAAAGACTATGAGACTGCAGGGGGCTGTGGTGGTGGGACAGGTTGACAGACCATTGTTCTTGCTGTGAACATGTGACTTGGAGTAAAACTCCCTGTGAAAGGATGGATGCTGCATTGTATGTGGTAAGTGAGTCCACCGCTTCATTGTTGTCCTCAAAAGGAGTGTCCTTTCTCTTTGAGGTGAAGGTGAACAACCAAGTCTTGTTCTGTGGAGGTGGCCTTTCTTGTGCCCACCCACTAAGGTTCTCTACCACATATAAACCATCTTTCCCCACCAAACACAACTGATGAAACGCCTTCAAGAAAAAACAAGTCCAGACACCTTCCTTCAACCTTCTGAATGCACTAAAGAATGGGCTGAAATTTCTCCAAGCTGTCACAGGAAATGGTTTTAGTTGCTGTTATGGCTGCATTGAAGGTACACATATACTAACACATATCTTTGCCACTCACAGATATGTAGTATTGGAACATTGTCTTGAATAAACAACAAGCTATAGTATTCTGTCTCCTCCTTTGTCCGTTTGTGGCTTTGTGAGAAGAAAAAAAAGGATTCACGAACCTTCAAGCACCTCTGTTCATAGGTAAGAGCACACACCTGGGGCCTTAGGATAATAAGCTCACCTGTGTAGTGGGGGTGTGGTGGGTGTCGATTGGGAGAGTAAGGCCTCTTTTGTGGCCGGTAGGGATGGGGGTCCATCCTGTGTTTGCCATGTGGAGGAGGAGAACGAGAGCGGGATCGAGACAGGGAATGGGATGGAGAGTGACCTCTGGAAGTCTGGCTGCCATATTGTCCGCTGCGACTGCAGGAAGACAACACATGTGACTATTAGTACAATGTTTTAGTGCCCCAATGTGCTTAACTTGTATTACTGTGTTCAGCCACTGCTTTTCATGTTGCTGTGTGCTATGAGAACACTCATGCTGACTGTGGAGTTTTGCTGTAATCCAATCCTAAACTAATTTAGTTTGTTATGAAGCTGAGGCGCTTGTTGATCTGCCTGAAATGAGGTCAGGTTCAGATTAAACACACACCCTCTTTAAAGGATCATTTGTATAGATACTAAAGGTCTATGGGTGTTTCTGTCTTTGATTCCTGTTTTGGGTTGGTAGAGAAGGTTATCTGATGAGGTTAACCCTTTGAACTCGCTACATTTTAAATCATTGCAGTATCATGTTCTAGTACATCATCATTTTTTTTCCTACGGAAACAACCTAGTGATGGCTTCAAATAAAGAGTGATCTATGTAAAGATAGGCCAAATGTGTTTTTTTTTAATGTGACTTACATTTTATGGCATTATGCAATAAACTGACCTGTTTAACCATTTACACATATAGTACCTAAATCTATGAGCAGGGCTGTAACGTACAGGCTATTATGTTGTGTGCATCAAAGTTAATAACGTACTGTAGTCTGGTAAAGTAAATATCTAAAACAACAATTAATTTAGGTGCAAAACAAATGTAAATGTTCAAAGATACATTGCATCAGCTGCATCTAAAGACAGACAATTGGAAACAAGTAAAAAAAAAAAAAAAAAGTCTAACTGACCTTGGTGCATTTGGTTTCCAGTCAGGATACCTTCAGAGAAACACAAAAGGAGCCGTCAGTCAATTTCTGCAACAACCACCGAGAGCTGTGCAAGACACCCGGAATAGGACGTTTACCCGGATATCCCAAAATTTAAAAAAGAGGATTTAAAATGAATGCTAACTTCTTAGCATTTTAGCACTTCCGGTTACCTTGTCCTGAAATCTGCAAGTACAGAATTACCTGATTTCACATAAAGTCACATGACTAAAGCTGAGGACACACTACAAGATTTTTGCCAGCTTTAACCCCCGACTCCCAGTTGGCAAAGTCTGCACTAGCTGGTGACAGTCAGCATGTGTAGTTGACACAAAAAGTGTGCGAGGGGAGCAGACCTCAGTTGCATTTTTACATTTTTTGAGCCAACTCTGGATAGAGAGCAGTGTGAACTGATCACTGACAACTGCAAACACATGTTTCCAACAACCAATGTAAAAGAGAGGGTGGAACACAGGAAGTAACATCAGAAAACGACGGGAAGTACCAGAAATATATATGTATCTGTCTTTATCTAAATGTTTGCTCTGTTAATGATGATAATGATCACACCAAAGGTCTTACACGGCAGTATCCAACAAGATACTAAATAACACTCTATAACTTGTGCAATAATAGTAACCAGAGCTTCTAAAGGGAGCCCATCTACTTTGTATTAATGCCACAATGTAGTTCTTTATGAAGCAATAATTCTAACGTCCACTAACGACTGCCATTCTTGCATCAGTGTTTCATCAAAACAATTTCTGCAAATCACTTAATTGGTGCATCAAAGTTAATAACGTACTGTAGTCTGATAAAGTAAATATCTAAAACAACAATTAATTTAGGTGCAAAACAAATGTAAATGTTCAAAGATACATTGCATCAGGTGCAGCTAAAGACAGACAATTGGAAACAAGTAAAAAAAAGTCTAACTGACCTTGGTGCATTTGGTTTCAATGTAAAATATAAAATACAAAACTTGGGTAAGTGTTAAAACACTAATGACAAATTGTAGGCGCACAGCTCCAGCAGTGCATTATTGAGTCTTACTTGTTGCGCAGCTCTCTGCAAGCAGCTGTGTGTTTGACAGTGTTAATGTGGTCAATCCAGTCCTGAAAAAAGACAAGAGAATTACACCATCAGACACAAAGAATCAAAATGAACCCTTTCCAAAAAGACCAATATCAGATAACTCATTTATCTACAGTCACAGACGTACTGTACCAAAACAGTATTTAGTATTTAACATGGCGTGAAAGCCTTGAACTCAATGTTAAGGCCAATTTCTTTGTTTATTCATGTAGAAATTAGGCAGAAATACAATACAGAGTTTAGATTTTCGATAGCACATCACTTGTCCATTGTAGACATCTTCTATACTAGGTATTATTATGTCCATGTGATTATCACATTCACCAATGGCAGTAAACAAACAATTAAAAAAAACTCACAAAACACTGAAGAAGACAAATCAGTCTCCTATGCTACAAGGAATTCCTGTATACGGTAAGTATAATTTGGTTAAAACGAAACAAAAACAAACATATTTGACAAATTTTAAGTGATTAAGAAGCAAAAATTGAACAGCTAAATCCTTTTAAAAAAACTATGGTCAATATCAAATTCTGCTAAAATGCTTTTTAGTCCATTTGTCCAAATATGTGGTCTCTTCATATGTTACAGTCTGTTGCACACAACTATTCCAAACAATGTGAAGCAGAGTACAAACCATTTTGAGTTATTGCTGTGTATTGTCAATGGTATCAGTGGAAAACATGAGAAAGCCTGAGCATGGATTACCTAATATAGGATATTCAACAGCAATCTTTCAATTGCAGAACTGTAAAAATCAAGGATGGGTGCCCTGTTCTTTTTACTTCTGCCCTGACTATTATTATAAATGCAGGTGACAGGGAAATGATAACAAAATGAAAGTATTCTTTATTTTCAGGCATTTAAATGCCATATAAAACACAAACTTACTACCAAGTTTACCGTATTAAGGCAGAATACTGCATTCATTGTTTTCTGTTGAATTTCACCATCGTGCATCTTATACAAAGTTAAGACAGTTATTTAACAATGTTGTCATAAGCGACAGATTCAGGGTTGCTCCATTTTATTCAGCCCAATCACCCTAAGCACCTCTCAGTCAGTACCTACTACTATCTTATAGTCATTTGCATGCATATCAAAAAAGTAGTTTATCCTTTAGTACGTGAGTGTAGTGATATAAAATTTAAAAAACCCAACCCAAAATGGAGCATTCTGATTGAGAGCCATTAAACACATTTTTCCTTCACCAGACAGTTGTCTTTTAAATTCAAATGTAAAAACTTTATTTGTCCCCATGGTGCAATTAAAGTATCCCTTACTACACCCATAGTGTCAGAATAATTTAGGTTGATTCACAAATTTTATATATGTACGTTAATTATACGATGCAGTTGGAAAAATAATCAAAGTCAACTAGAAAATTTAGGTTTCAGTACTACAGCCTTTTTTTCTTTTATGATAAGTAAAATCAGTAAACCAACCAAGTCAATCAGGAAACAAAATGGCCATAAAGACTTTCAAGCCTACACTCATGGTGTTATGCTGTCACCACGTCACAGCAGACATTCTGACATGCCACTGCAGAAAAGCACAAGCTAAACAGATGATGACTTGTAGTGTATGGAAATGTGTCAAGGACTTTTCTGCTGTGACATGAGAATGTCTGCTATCAGGAATGCACTGGCTTTTGTATAAATTTGTACCTTTAATACCACTTGCTGTTCAGTGTGAAAGGGTGGAGCCTTTTGTTGCGCCTCTGAGCTGCCAGGGTAGAGAGGGGTTCTTCAGAAAGTTCTTCAGAGGACTTTATGGTGAAAGGGGTTTTAAATATTGGGGCTTATACTGTAGGAAACCATGGTCGTGACACCGTTTAACTAATGTGCGAGAATGATGTTTGGATTTAAGACAAAATGTCTACAACAGCTCTGAAGGCAACTGCTCCACTAACAAGATGTTCTTGTTTGTGTCAAAGTCTGCATCTGCTTTCCACACAAACTATTTATCTGCATGCAGTCAATATTTGCTCAAACATGACTGGACACCTTTCCTCATATGGCCTTTCATATGCAGACACCCGTTTAGAATATGTCTGAAATAATAGTATTGCTTATTGCTTTTAGTCAAGATGGTTATGGGAGATGGTGTTAGAGAAAAGGAAATGGGCCACTGAGAAAATATTTTTGTGGTTCTGATCTTTTTTTTCCCCCCCAGACTCACTTCTCAAATTCGGAATTTGAGAACTAAGTCTGAATTCTTGAAATAAAGTCATGATTTTGATTAAAAAAAAAAGGTCAGATTTCTGACGTTAATCATTATCATGATTCTATGGAAAACAGTCGCTATATATGAGAACAGTCAATACTGAGAAGACAAAACTGTCAAAATTGTGTGATTCAAGTAAGATTTATAAGAATAATGACAGAAAGGACTGGGAAAAAAGACTGATCTTCCTGCAGTGACCCAAATCCTGGTCCATAAAGTCTAGTTATTATAGCATGGGAAAAAAATATTTTAAATCATTGTTTTGTAAAACAAGTAAACATTCAATTCTTTCAATGCTCACTGATCTGATATGTTTTTGTTAACGGGAAATAATACCTGTGCAATACAGCCATCATGAGGAGTTATAGTAATCATATCTTGACAACTGCCTGGTGACCCAAAGTTCATTGGTACAAGGGCAAGTTAACACTCACCTTTTCCTGATCACACTCTATGTTGCACAAGGAGCAGGTGTGGGGATACACCTTTGGAGGTACAGCTGAGAAATCACTTGCCATGGTGGGGGTAGGAAACTTCTTGTTGCTGCTGTGTGGTTTTGAGCCAGATGAAGAGGAGAGAGACCGTCTAGAGGAAGCCTCGCTCCTAGTTTCAGATGAGGGCCTTTGTTGGGATCCATCACGCCTGTAGTCCCTGTCTAGGTTACGGGATTTATGTGATGGTGGAAATTCTCTGCCGGGTGACACACTGCTCTTGCGGTGGTCGCTGTGGGTGCCGCGATAGTCCCTGTCCCCATGCTTGCTTGGTTCTGCTGGTTCCAACCTAACTTGTCGCCGTTCAGGTCTTTCAAGTTTATCCACTTTTGGAGCTGAAGATGATGAATCTCTGTTGAACGTGTCCTTGGTGCTGCTCTGGTCCTTTGCCCGACTGGCATGACCATAATCAATGACTTTACCTGCTGTCTGTGTAACAGTCAGAAGACTGGGTACTTCTGGAGAAGAGCGGGAAGGAGGCAGCTGCCTATCTTGGACACTGCGAGAAAATGGTGATGCAGAAGTGGAGGCCACATTTTTCTGGTTACCCGACTTGTTGATTTGGATGTCACGCAGTATGAACGGTAAAGTATCCGGGGTGAGTTGATCATCAGGGTAGTGACTCAACAATTCCAAGTCCTCATTTGAAAGTCCAAAGCTAGCCAAGATACTTCCTGCACTCTCTGGTGTGTACAAATTCTGACCCTCCCCACTACCTCCATGTGGGTGCCGAGTTTGTGCCGATGAGGAGTCACTTGCAGAGGGACCCCAGCTTGGAACTCGTGAGCTTGTTTGGCTGCTCTGGGGTCCCTGGTGTTGTTGAGGCTGGTGGCTTGAATTTGGTGGAGGACTGGCAAACAGTTTTGGCGGAGGTTGGTAGCTTGACCAGTCTACTCCTTGCTGGTGCGCAGTCTGAGTATCCGTGGAGAGTGGCACTTGGTTAGAACCATAGCCTCCATGTTGACTGATACTAGAACCTGAGCCCTGATTCTGATGCGGGTTTGATCGGTTCATGTGGTCAATTTGTCGGTGGTCCATGTCCCTAGCACCCCGTATAGCCAGGGCTGACTCTAGCTCATCAGGGAGTTGAGTGGGACGTGGAAACTGGAAACCCATCACTGGCATATTAGAGTGATTCTGATGTTGATTTGAAGGTGTCTGATGATGAGGAGGCCTGGGACCATTAGGAAAGGACTGTGTCCCCTGTTGTTGAGAGTGCTGGTGATACATGGCTGGAGACAGACACAGTTGTGTGGTTCTGAAAGTTTTAGTGTTTGCCTGCACGGATGAAACTTGCTGTCGATTGGAAAGACTCAGGAGAGCCAGTGGAGGTAATGCTGCCGAAAACCTCCTGCTGTAACAGTGGTTACCAACAGTGATAGTTGCAAGAGTAGCGAGCTGCTGGAGAGCAATCTGCGCCTGAGTCTCTATCTGAGCCAGTCGGAGAGCTGTCACCGCAGCAACACCAGCCACTGGTCCAAATACGAAATGGTTCCCTCTGGTGTTGTTGGCGATGGACAATGTCGCACCGGGCTCCAAACAAAGGGAAGGCGCGAGCTGTGAATTACTGTCTCTCTGCACAGCGTGGCTGAGGTGGAAAGCAGACATATTACAAATGAACAAGATTTAATTTTTCATTTCAGACGCCTTCCTTTTACCACAAACTTGAACAAGTTGCTCAGTTCTGTGGTGTTTGTCAAAACATAAATGTAGTCAGTTTTGACTGATCTCCTTCCAGAAGTGCCCAGCATGCTTTTCTTTCAGGATAGGAAAGCAAAGCAGCATTATGCAACAACAGTGAATCAATAAAAAGCATGACAAATCCAAACAGCAGTAAAGAAAATAGACACATTCTAGGCTTGATAGAGGATGAAAACCCAATAAATATGCTTCCAAAAAGCAACACTTACAGGCCTACAAGGCAATTTGTCCGAATATGACATAAGTCTCTGCCAGTATATGCACAGTAGAACAAAGCATCTCCACAGGCACATAATGCAGCACCTTGATATTTTCTGCATTAGGTCACACTTACCATGTCCTGGAAGAGATTTAAAGTATCTTACTTGTACTTATCATCTGCATAAAGCAACTAAACCAGTAAGCAATGACTACATTCTTTTACATGAGCTTCGGCTTGTTTTTACAGACACAATGAAGAATGACAAGTCCATTAAAGAAGGTATATACTGTTATTATGGAACAAGGTTTAGGTTGCAAACATAATCTAGTTTAGATTAGCATTTTAACTGAAACTTCCCTTTCACACTGGACAAAACCCTTCACTACCATCGATTAGACAACAACCCCATGAAGAGCCACTAACACATAGGTTTTGTCTTCAATGGAAAAAAACAAATTCCTGTATCAAAGACATCTGTCACAGGTACCAAATCTGAGTGGCGGGGGAGATTAAGACGATGCATGAGACACTGTTGTTGGTTGTATGTCTCAGCAGACCAGTCAGGTTGTATTTTACATCCATGCCTCGTGTGTAAAATGCAACTACATAGGATGGTCAACAACTTCACTGTTGTGTGTCTTTGTCTATGATGAGATGCTAAGAAGTGCCTCCTCATGGTGACACACTGGAACGAATGGGTGTGTGTACAGTCAAATCTAGGTACACAACAAAAGGAGGGTGGGCAACTCCCGATGGTCGGAAAGCAGGCTGAAGGCTGGATCACAGCCAACTTGTGACTATAAACTTGAAACATGTTTGAGCTTGCTACACTCTTGGTATCGAGCCAAGATGAAGGCCACTTAGGCCACACAGCATTTTACACTCATGGTACACATAGTGCCATACTTGATGGCATCAATGCACTTATGTATTCAAAAGAATGCAGTCAGAGACAAAGATTTTGTTGCTAATCATTTAACTAGAGAGGCTAACCCATGTTCGGTAATAGAAACATGCATGACACTATGGTAGAAGTGTTGGCTGATAAAGACCCAACAGGACGCATTTAAAAACGAATGCCACACAGTTTCTCATACATCAGCAGGTTATGAAACCAAACTGAGTTTGGAGTAATATTGCCAGAAAGACTTCAACACAGTGTATTTCACCAACAAAATGGCAAATCTCGTTCTTACTGTTTATAAAAAAAAAACATATTTCAGTGACTTTGTTAAACCTGTAACATTCATTTGCAGTGTCATAAGTAGAGCGAAATATCTGAAACGTTGAATGTAATCTCATCTGTACTCTTATCTAGCACAGAAATGATTTGAAATGCACAAATGTTATTTAGGTGTCACATGACCCGCCCAACTCAGTTTTGCAAATGCACATGCAGAATAAAGAAGCCTCAAGGAGAGTGAAGAATCTGTCTAACTACCACCAGCCCCCCACCCCCCAACAAACGCGTCTACTGCTGTGTGGGTGTTGAGTCGCTGGCTGCAGCAGAGCCCGGGTCTTGGGCTTCAGGCCTGCACAGCTGGCATCACGGATTTCATTTTCCTGACACGGTGCAAATACACAACCTAAAGACCAGCTACAGGTGCAAACATGTAGTCTACAACATCCACAACCACCGACAGCTGCCATAACTACTCAAGAATAATGCCGACAAATTAATGCAAATCTTGAATAAATTGCCATCCTACGTACACATACGCACACCAGCCATTTTGGGCGTTCTACTTAGCTAGCTGACAAAACATTTTACGCTTAATAGACACCCGCACCCTATCCGTGTCTACTACACGCTCATTAAATACCTTTTACAATTAGTTGACGTAGGTTTTTGTTGTTGCTGGGAAGTCCTGATCCCTGTGCAGCTCGCAGTTACGAGCTAAAGCTGTGTTCCGCCATCAGCTACAGAGACAGGAAAAGCTTCTTCTTCTTTTTCTTCTTCGTCTTCTTCTATTATTTCTGACTGCTGGCGCACAGCTTTTGTTAGCATTGGTGCCACCTGGTTGATGGGAATGCTCCAGTCACTATTACAACTTCAACTGTCTTCCGTCCGCTTGTCCCGCAGTGCAGGGTCAAGGGGGGCTGGAGCCTCATAGCTACAACTTCAGATTTATTAGAAACCTGTAAATCCATGTATCCTACGACTCGTAAGAAACTTTGAAGAGTTTGGAGAGCAGATTTTACTATTTCTACTGCTTGATGATGCCCCCCCCTCTCTTTCCCTCTCTCCCTCTATTGATTTGTAAATAGTAGTAGGACAGAAGCAATAAGGCTCAATATACAGTATCTAAAGATGGGGGGGGGGGGCACTACACATTTCCACTCCTACTATTCCTTGCAAATCTTTTTCATTTCTGATTTAATTATGCTTTCTTAATCCCAGCCTTGCTATAAATACTTATATTTCTGTTCCCCTGTTTGCACATGCTGCACATTAATGACTCCAAAATATCAAATATTAGCATTTATTTGTCATTGTAAATAATAAAGTCTTATAATATGTTGGAGGGGCCCATTTATTTTTATTAGTTATTTCAGCTCTTTTCAGTCAAAATATATTGAAATATGCCCATTAAAAAATATCATTGTTAATAAAGATGTAATGCACCTTTTACGCCATTAAGGGACACAAAAGACCAAAATATCCCTATTGGCTCCTATTGCATGCACCCATACACACGCTCATGCACGCACATGTCACATGCACCTGTTAAAGCACTCTGTTACCCACAGTATTCATCTCTGCTTTCAACCAGTGTGATGAAGGAGGTGTGAGAAACATTTGTCAGTCATAAATTGAACTCCCTTTACTTTTCTGTTTAACACATCCTGGAACCCTTGAAGTTATACTCTAATGATTTTTTTTTTGGAGCCAACAAAAGCGACATCTGTCTATCTAGTACCTGGTGTGTGGATAAATGGACAGAGTAAAAAAGCAATGCAGGAGGAGTGCATGTGATGAGCATGTGACAAAGATGATTTGGTTGTGGTGACACTGAGACGGCAGCTGCTGGGTTATTGCTGTTAGAGATCATAAATCTGAGTGGACCATGCAGGATTGTGGTAGGAGAGTATAATCAGGTGATGCAAAGATGTAATTATCTGTAAAATGGTCACCTGAAACAGCCAAATATTGTTTATTATCATTAATAGATAAAATACTTAAAAACAACTTTGCAGATAGGCGACCTCACATACCATAAACATATTCAACTGCTCCATCTTTTACAGCAAACAACAGAAAAAATGGCAGACAAAGAAGGGTTTTAATAGCAGCAATCATGTTACAATGTCACCATGATTTGCGATTAATCTCAGAATCTCATATAAATAATCACAGAGGAAATGGCTCATCTGAGTATAGAACCCAGGACCTCTCGCACCCAAAGCAACAATCATACCCCCTAGACAACAGAGAGTCATCCTGTGCTGCAGATGCGTCAAATTAATGATTAATGAAAATAATGCGTTAACTTTGACAGCCCTAATAAATATATAGCCGAGTCCTGATCGGGAGGTAACGTCCGATTCCGATTGAGTCTGAAACCAAATCGGGCCCGATTTCCGATCACGTGATCAGATCTGGACATCCCTACCTGAAACCTTCAGTCAATGATTTGAAGCAGAGAAAGGCCCTATTCACTTAGACAAATAGTCAGACTTCCTGGTGTTAACATACGTTTAAATTTGCCTCAGTTGTTGTTGTTGTGTTTGCCATGTTTGTGAGCTATTAAACTACACTGCATAGTGTTATAGCTCACAAACGTGGTAGTGACGCTTCCCAGTGTGCCTGTTCATCAACTTGAGGATTATTTAAAAAAAATAGATTGCAATAAACCACACTTGTCTAATCATTGGATCTAAAATTGTGAATTAATTAATACATTTATCCAAACCTGCCTTGTCAGGCTAAAGGCTGTAGATTTGCAGCTGAACCACCGCAGGTTCAGACAAATCACTGTCCATAGGATGATTTGGGCATTGGTAATGACAACAGCCAATGGAGGAGACTATTGACCTTTGATGATGTCTTCCTTTCAAAGACTACCTAATCATCTAGCAACATGCTAACAAAGACCGCTAAACCAGAAATAAAACAGAATCCTAAGGTCAACAGTTAGAGTTCCATCTTACCCTGCAGGCAATAACACACTGCATTCAATCATGTGTGATAAATGCTGGTGGCAATGATACAGAATCAAAATAACCATCTTGTGTCATTATGTAATGTGTGTTATGTGAGAAAGAAAGCTGAGTAGGGAAGGACAGAATGTAATCATATGGCTGTAATGTGCTCATCTGTTTCTGCAGTGAAACTGGCCCCTCTTAACCTGAATGTCAGGGGTTGAACTTTATTAGCAACTGGTCACTGAGCTCTGGGTGAGTGTGTGTGCATGTGTGTGTCTGAGACAGAGCTTTTACTGTTGTGTTGATATGTTGGGGTCTTTTGTCAGGTTGGGACTAAGTTTGAGTTTCTATCAGCGATTGAAGCCATTCAGCGTGCAGTTGGTCTGCTCAAGTTTTTTGGTGTACTCACCGGTCACCACTCTGTGCCGTTAGATTCACAGACACTGTGAATACTTCAACATATGAAATCGTGTAGAGGATGGACAACATGGTGTAAATTGGCTTTCACGGTTCCACTCAGCTTGTTCCCACCCAACTTGATATGTGTTACACACTTGGATAACATTTCAGTGTTGAGTCATGGATGGGTTTATTAGATGGTCTGGATCAAGTGTAGGCCTGAATCAACATAGTGCCAAGAAAGGATTTTTGTTACACCAATGCTTGACCTGTAATCAGGTATGGCCAGAGCAGATGTACTGGATAATTCTACAGGAAGCTTACACCTAAAAGCCAAAACATATTAGCAATAGCACTTTTTTGTTTTAATCTAAAGGTGATTTATTGTCTCGCAATTCAGCCTTAATGGAGTGTCAATCCTGTGACACTCCTCTGGTATCAGCAAGCACATGTTCATTTTTCTCAGACATACGTACCCTTGTTCTCTACGTCTAGTATATATCTTGTACCTGAAGGTCACGTGAATGCTTCAGTTCACAGTTATTGATGTCAAGTATGCCAGGCCAGAGTATGCTTATTGTCCCCTTGTGCTAACTAATCTCTAAATGCTTCTCATTTATGTGAAATTCATGCCTATTGCTAAGCACAGAATTAATGCTCTTGTATTTGAGGACAATACCAAATAAAATTCTATAAACCTCTACCACAGGCGTGTGCTATTTTCTTTGTAAGCCAGATTTTGGTCACACCAATTTTGCTATCTGGGTGTGAAATCAGTGTGTTCTGCCGCCAAAGTATAAGGATCATTTTTTTGTCCTTAAATCACAATAAAACAGGGAGCCAACAAGCAAAATGATCACGTAAATTCTCATGATATGCTCTGACACTGCAACTATTAGTCACTAAATGGACATTTCGAACTGCTAGTGTACGAATCATGGACAATCAATTGATAATGAAAACAATCATCTCTTTAGTGAGCCGATCCACAGAAACCATAAAAGAGCCAAAGTCCTCTAATCACTAATTTTTAGGTTAGCTGTCATTCATTTAGGTAAAGGTTGAGTGTTTATATTCTGAGTATGCTGTTCACAAATGGGATTAAGTTTTCTCTCTATAATAAGCCTGTTTGAATTAAAGTTTGGAATGACCAAACACAACACACTTTGAGTATTGGGGGGTGCTAAATATGTTAAATGTGTTCCATTTTATATTGTTGTGTCTATATGTAGAGGTTCCATTGACTTTATAGTAACAGCTGACATGCAGTCTGGTGCCACTATTTTAAGGGTCTATCATAACTAGAACAAACTTCTGAAACACACGAGTGCCAGATGCCAAAACCATGACCCTACTGTAAATACTTGTATGACCGTTTCACCTCTAAAGGTCAAACTGTGCCAAAGGCCCAGCCCAGGCTCCCCAATCCTGTCCTCAAGATTTATAGACCTTTTTACTACTAATCCTTCTGTGAAGGTCCAAGGCCACTGGGTCATCTAAACAATAAATTCAGAGAGGAGGGCTCATGAGGTAAATTTGTTCACTGATTCACATGTTCTGCTCATGTCCATCCCTCGATGTCTACTGGATTGAAGTTTTCAAGATTTTATCAAAGGTGCTGGGTATATCCCTGTACCCAACCACTTCCGCTTACGATGGCCATGCTAAAACTTAAAGTTCCTGCAAGATCCACCCACAGAGGTCCTGAACACGTAAAACTCAGATTCCCAACCAGAATAGTAGCAGAACTGAAGAAGCCACTTGGGGGAGTGGCAAAATGTCTTCAAAAAACAATCCTTGAGTCCATTTGTCTTGATTTAATAGCCTTCCTTATATTATTAGCTAGACGCAAATTACTCCTGTGCTGGAAATAACCCTCTGTCCCATCCTATGAAATCTGGATCGAACATAGAGTTTTGGCAACAACAGTGGTCCTAGTGCCTAATGCCAGACTAAATTTGGCTCACAAGTAAAAAGCTAAAATGTTGCAAATATCAGTTCACCCCACAGCCTTTAGATCTGGTTCCTCAGTTACTGACCTGCCTTAAATTCTAGCATCGACTGTTATGTGCAGCAGCGAGAAATAAATATTTTCTTTTGAAGATTAGGACCACTTTGAGTGACAAATGGATTCCATCATAGGTTTCTAGCTGCCCATGAATTACGTGTACCAGAAGATCATTTAGATACACAGTTCTACCATTGAATTTCATGACAGTGAGAACACATTTTCTTTACTCAACCTCCACTGCAATCTTTTTCTCAGTAATCCAATGTGAAGGAGCCAAGTATGAATGTTGTGCTTACAAATAGCAATTGATTCTAATTATACCTTTAACTGCATGTGTTAAGTGTAACTGGAAGCCAGACAATCATAGGTGATTGTTTCACTGTGCGTCCACTCCGTGACTTGTTCAGTGTTTCTTGACCTTCCAAGAAACCCTGAGAGGACATGCCCCAGTCTGTGTGTGTGTGTGTCTCCCCCATCTGTGTCAGATTGAAATGCTATATTCTGCAATATTCACCATCTCATGACTAATATATAAGAACGTCTGAGCAGAGCGGGCCTCTGAGCGGCTGTTCATTGTAAAACTGTCTGTGATTATGGGACCCCTCGTCTTTTAAGGACCAGAAATACCACACTCGCTCTTAGTTTATTTACATACACCTATGTCAGAAGCCATGTTGGCATGTTTAGAGCTTGCCTATAGTACTTCACGCCTACCCTGATGTCACCCAACATGTAGAGTGGGACCAATCAGATCACGTTGATAGTGGCATAATATCAATGGATCATGCTGTTTGAAAGACACAGTCCTCTGACACATGTGGGCAATGCTAAGTACTCCCCCTGATCCAGTATCTTGTAGATCCACCTTTTGCAGCAGTAACATGAAGTAATCATTTCCTGTATGACTTTATCAGTCTCTCACTGTGTTGTGTAGGAATTTTGTTTTACAACATTTCTTCAGTTCATTGAGGTTTTTGGACATTCTCTTATGCACAGTCCTCTTCCAACCACAGTATTTTAATTGTGTTAAGGTCTGGACTTTAACTAGAACATTCCAAAACCTGACATGACTGTGAACTGATGCACAGTCATGTTGGAAGAGAAAGGGACCCGCTCCAAACTGTTCCCACAAGGTTGGGAGCATGGAAAGTTCCTGAAAGGGGCCAAGCCCAACTCCTGAAAAACAACCCCACACCATAATTCCTCCTCCACCAAATTTCAGTCAGCACAATGCAGTCTGAAATGTCCATCAGATTGCCAGATGGAAAAGTGTGAATTATCACTCCAGAGAACGCGTCTCCACTGCTCTAGAGTCCAGTGGCAGCGTGCTTTACACCACTGCATCCGACGCTTTGCATTGCACTTGGTGATGTTTGGCTTGGATGCAGCTGCTCGGCCATGGAAACCCATTCCATGAAGCTCTCTGCGTACTGTACTTGGGCTAATCTGAAGGTCACATGAAGTTTGGAGCTCTGTAGCAATTGACTGAAGAAAGTCAGCGACCTCTTTGCACTGTGCACTTCAGCATCCGCTGACCCCTCTCCGTCAGTTTACGTGGTCTACCACTTCGTGACTGAGTTGCTGTCGTTTCCAAACTCTTCCATTTTATTATGATAGAGCTGACAGTTGACTGTGGAATATTTAGAAGCAAGGATATTTTCAAGACTGGATTTGTTGCACAGGTGGCTACTATGACAGTTCCACGCTGGAATTCACTGAGAATGGCCCATTCTTTCACAAATGTTTGTAAAAACAGTCTGCATGCCTAAGATAAGCTTGATTTTATACACCTGTGGCCAGGCCAAGTGATTAGGACGCCTGATTCTGATCATTTGGATGGGTGAGCGAATACTTTTGCTAATATAGTGTATATATCATTGTTATCCCCTTATCATTGTTATCCCCTCTTAGAAATGTGTGTAATTGCTGCTGACAAACAGCATTAAAGCATGTGCCTCTGTGTGTGTGTTTGTTTTACATGTGTGCAGTATGCTGACAAGCAGGGATAAGCCTTGAGCATTACAGCTGTCCACACCAAATGAAAAATGATTCCACTCCAAAAACAAGGGTAAATGATACAGTGGAAACACACAAACCTGATTCTCTGCACACACTCAAATGCATATGAATCACAGCCTAAAGGATGGAGATTATTCATATTTTTGCAAATATTCTGTATGCAATTCTGCTGATTCACACATCCTATTCCTGTGATCCCAGGATGTGTTGGGCCAGAGATTTAAGTGCTAATGTGGTGTTGGTGTCAGAATGTTTGAAGATGTGTGTCATGTCATGTGTCATGGGTTCAGTACTTTTGGTTGGTAATTATGGGATGAAAGAATCTAAAGTCATGTTCACTTCATCCATTGGAATCAACTCGGGCTGCCATGTCTGCTAAACGGGTGGGGTTGTGAACAAGACCATGTGACAGATACAGTGAATGTTAAAGCTGTGACAAAATTGTTAAAAAAACACAAGAATTTTGTATTATTTCCTTCTAAAATTAGGTGTAGGTCGTGTAAAAATAAAAGATAATGACAAGGTATATAACACAGGTCAAGAACACCTTATCACCAAGACAACAAACATTTAGTCTGTTGCTTCCTCAGAGTTGCTTTGAGTTTCCTCACATTAGTCTTTCACATTAGTTTCTCAACATAGTATTTGACTATAAATAATGTTGTGTTATTAATATTAAGATGATTAAATATCACTTTAAATTGACCATATTCATCATGTTAAAGCTCCAAACATCACTTGTCATTCATATTGTCACTTGTCATGCACAACGCAGGCATAAAGGCATGCAGCAGTGGCTCTGGGTCAGAAGGTCAACATGAATTTGCAGGAAATACAGACAAAAACCATTCTCACATATGACTTCTCCGCCATTTTTGTAACTTCCAAATAAAATTCACAAGAATATCATTTCAGAAGTACCTCACAGTAGGCTACTGCTAAAAGTAGGACCAGATACACCTCTCAAGCGTTTTGCAATAAGATTAGAATAGAATAGAATAGAAAATACTTTATTCATCCCAAGCTGGGAAATTTTGCAAATTTTATGTACTACAACTTCTGTCCCAGTTGCCTCCAGCTACTTACCGATGAGCCGCTTTCGTGAGGCTAGCAGTGGCCCTCTGAGCTTGCTTCCTCCTTTTTGTTTTCTGCATCTCACGATCTCTTAAAGATCCTTAAAGATGAGTTTGAGGTGAAGGATGGAAGACCTGAGTCCAAAACATCAGTCCAGCCGCCACCATACACAGCACAGGGTAGCTGCAGGGGAAATAAAGTGTGAATTCTTGTGTGTTAGGGTTAGGGTCACTCTTGTGTGTGCAGTCAGGACAGTTTGAAGTGTTGTGACATTGCTCTCTCTCTTTTGCCCTCCCTCCTGCTCTGGCATTTCACACACACACACACGCACACACTTACAGCATTACCATGAATCCTTGTATCACACTGCGAACTAGCGAGGGGAATTTTCATTACCCTCCTTAACTGCAAGAAATGCATACCGAGAAAAATATGTGGCTCCTAAATGATGCGGAAATGATTAACATGAATATGTTTTTTGGATTTATACATACCACACAGGCTAAAATTACTTATGATACTGAACATATTGCATTTAGTTCAAATGTATCTTTGAGTCAGGGCAGCATACAGGGATAGCCCTCTTTTACAGGATGGTAGGAATTACTGGGTCACAAGTCACGGCCTCAGGGTGTCCTGTTACACCAGACTGATTCAGGGGGAGTGGGAGAGAAGACGGACTGGAATGATGTAAGGAGATAGAGCTGTACTAATGGCTGGCATTTCTTTAGCATTACCTAACGTTAGCTAACACTGGTGCTCAGTCATGAGCGTTCAGACAAAGGAAGAAACATCAATATATTTTGGTTTTATTAATATTTGTGTGGCTGTGGAGGTTAGTTAGCTTTTCTGATTTATGTAAGGGGCCCACTCACATCAATGTGTGCTAATGGCTGAGCAATTAAATAAAATTTCCAAATTGCTGTATAAATGGTTATCAGCTGGGTTATGTGTGTCCTCGGAAAACCACAAAGTGAGTGACAGGTGTTGATTTATATGACTGATGATGCTTCCATTTCAGCGCAGGCTAAAAAAATGCAAAACCCTGGGCATGAAATTCCATCTGTGTCCATGCGTGTGTGTGTCTGAGCTCAGCTTAAACTTTGCTCTGTCTGATCTATCTATGATCTGTGAAGGTGATTTTCTGCAATAACTTCATTTGCCTCTCTGATGTGAAAAAGTTATAGGTACCAGGGAATTGCTACAGAAGAAGACAGGAAGCTAAATAAGGTTGGCTTATGATGTTTTGTTTCATTTTTATGCAAAATTCTCACTTCAATCTTGGAAAACGAAAAGTTAGAAGAGACCGTAATCAGATATCTTCAGATATAAAAAAGTCCTAATTAAGATTTTAATTTTGGGATTTTAATGTATAAAAAAAATTTAAAACGTACATTCTGACTTAACTTCAGCAACTTCAAAAACATCAGACTTCTGCTTTAATCTTAGAATTCTAAAAAAGAAAGTCCTTATTTTGACTTTTCAAAACTTGAAGACAAGCTGGGGCCTCTGAGCTCACATGAGGAGTCTCACTTGAGCTAGCAGCAGTGTTGCTAACATCAGTAAAAATCTTTGGCTTCTTTAAAGGTCTGATATGTCACACTGGAGAAGATGCAGAATACTGATGGGAGAACTAAGAGTGGTACTGAACAGAGACCCGGACAGGTGCAGCAGAGACCGAAGAGAGTGGCATACTAATGGTACATTGTGTTAGCTAATCATGTAAAAAAGGCTAATTGATGATTAGAAAACTCCTGTGAAATTATGTTAGCACAGCAGAACTCTGATCAGAAAAGCTGTAGAACTGGCCTGGTAGTGTATATCCATCCATGATCTGCTTCGTCCTGCAGTGCAGGGTCACAGGGGGCTGGAGCCTATCCTAGCCAACTACGGGTGAGAGGTCACCAGTCAATCGCAGGGCAACACACAGACAAACAACCGTTCATATTCACACCTACAGGCAGTTTAAAGTTACCAATTGACCTAACAAGCACGTCTTTAGAATGTGGGAGAGAAACCCACTTAGGCACAGTGTTTGTTGTGTTGTTAATTAAAACAAAGATGAGACTGGTGCTCTATATATATTTATATCTATCTCTCTCTCTCTCTATATATATATACATATATATATATATATATATATATATATATATGTATACATATATATATGTATATATATATATACATATACATATATACATATATATATATATATATATATATATGTTCTTCTCTGTTATTCAGGCAAACGTCTGGTTTCAACTGTATACATGAATTTGTGTTGTCTGGTGTTCCATCCAACCAGATCCAAGTTCCCTCCTTTTCCTTGTCAGTCATCCCGACCCAGGCTACTTCTGTGAACCCGATAAAGAAGGCCTGTCATAGAGAATTATCTTCATAACCAGCAGGTTCAAGCATAAACACTGTGGTCAGCATTAAGTAGTGTTTGATAAGATAGATTATATTAGTCCCCCAAAGGAGAAATTAACAGCACCTGTTCCTGCCTGTTGATGATGATGACCAGGTCAGCGTCTCTCTGCAAACAGTCCTGCCGGCTCTGGTCCCAGCTCATGCGCTGGCACGAGATCACATTACAGGCTGATTCAACTTGAGTGGAAGTTCCTCAAGACAAGTCAAAACGAGGCTCAGTAGTGTGTGTGGCCTCCACGTGCCTGTATGACCTCCCTACAACGCCTGGGCATGCTCCTGATGAGGAGGTGGATGTTGTCATGAGGGACCTGGATTAAAGCATCAGTCAACTCCTGGACAGTCTGTTGTGCGTTGGTAGATGGAACGAGACATGATGTCCCAGATGTGCTCGATTGGATTCAGGTCTGGGGAACGGGCAGGCCAGTCCATAGCATCAGTGCCTTCATCATGCAGGAACTGCTGACACACTTCATGAGGCCTAGCATTGTCATCATCAGAAGGAACCCAGGGCCCACTGCACCAGCATATGGCCTCACAATGGGTCTGAGGATCTCATTCGGGTACCTAATAGCAGTCAGGGTACCTCTGGCTAGCACATGGAGGGCTGTGTGGCCCTCCAAAGAAATGCCTCCCTACCCCGCCTAATGCTACCTCTAGGGGTGAGAGCACTGACAAAATGTAAAAGTGAGCATCAGGCAGAAAGGATGAGAGCAGAGACATGGTCTGTGGTCAGCTCCTGCAGAACCTCTGCTTTATAGGGCTGTCTTGATAACTGCCTCTCATTTCCACCTGTTGTCTGTTCCATTTGCACAACAGCAGCTGAAACTGATTCAGAGTCAGTGTTGATCCTAACTGGACAGGCTGATTTCACAGAAGAGTGACTGACTTGGAGTTACATTGTGTTGTTTAAGCGTTCCCTTTTTGAACCTTTTTTGAGCAGTGTATGTAAGTATGTCAAAGTTGCCAGGGAAACCTGAAATATGACTGACAGGTCACAAGGACCTGTTCTTATGGCCTATATGAAGAAGCTTTTCCTGAGTCAGTAAATTTGTGTCATTATTGATCTATAGCAACTTCCCAAGGGCAGCAGATCAAATAGGCGGTGGGCTGGGTAGGAGGAATCTGACAGGATGAACTCTGTCCCCCTGAGGCACTGGGAGCTGGAGAGCTCTTCTAGGAAAGGCAAAGGGCAGCCAATGATGTTTTAGGCTGTGACTCTGACACTGCATTTCATATGTGATTAAAACTGTGACAAGTTAGTCCTGTCGTGGTTTAATGACCTTTAATGTTGGATGAACATAACCAAGAAGCAACATACAACCTGTAAATCACACAGAAGGAAGCAAGAGTAACACAGAATCCAAATATAAAAAGTATTTAATAAGAACAAAGTAAAATGTTATCAATTAAATTAAGAAAGAAAAATACAGACCTGAAGCAAAACGTTGGCCTTATTGGCCAAGGTGAGGTTGTTTTGTCAGCGTTTGGTCTTGTTTGAATTTCCTGTTGACCAAAGATTAAACACAGCAGCAGCTTTGCATAATGGTGTTTCAGAAGAAAACCACAGACTCAAGTCTTACGTAAAGGTGTTTACTTCCCACTGGAAACCAAATGTTGACATTTACAAAGGGTACAAAGATATCTCAACACGCTCGGTACTTAGCTGGAAACGCACATCAACGACCGAACAGTTTTATTTTCAACAGGTCACAAAGCCATTGCAGTACATATACACAACAGCTGCTGCACTCCAGGTTCTTTTTGATCATTTCCATTATTATTGTTGTCTGTATATCATAGCACAGGAGTCAGTCAATATTTGGAATTATTAGACCTGTACCTGTTTAAGGCAAATACACAAATAAATGTAATAAATTGACTTTAATAACAGCCTAAAATATTCAAAATGAAATAATCTAGTGAAATTAACAGCTAACCTGCTAGCTGTCCCAGACAACAAGCTCAATAGGATTTTCAGCTATTATGGTTCTCACTGATGCCAACCACTGTGTGTGATGAGTATGCTGATAACCTATACTGATATTTGACACCATAACTTCTAATATCAGAAACTAGGATAAAGTATCCTGTGCATAGCCTAAAAATGTTTATTATTGCTGCTGCTGGGAGCAGTAATTTGAACAGTCCCGACACATTTACACACACACAGCTGTAAACAACACATAACTTCACAAGGAATGTTATTACATTCAATGAAGAGAGAGGACATGAATGGATGGATCAGTGCAGAGACCGTCTACTTCCCGTTTCATGCGGGGCGCTCTCGAGACACTTTTAAGCTGTAGTCTCAAAACGTAGCACATCTGTGATTACATGGGAAAAAAACACTGTGTACATCAGTTAATGATCAGATGTAGCTGTGAAAAAAATGCATGTGCTTGGTCACGGTTCCACCAGCTAGAATAAATCAATGTATTACTTTATAATTGTGATAGTAGTCTATTAAACATTGCTAACAAGCAGATTAGCAAGATCTTTCCAGACGGAAAACACATATTTTTTTTTAAAAGGAAATAAACTAAAAAAACAAATAATAATAACGACTCACCAGCAGTGACTGCAGTAAGTGTCTATGTACAGTGTATCACTGAGGTGGAGGAGGAGGAGGAGGAGGAGGAGGTGGAGGTGGATGGAGGAAGTTGAAATAGGGGACAGTGTTAGGAGGCCAGGGGGGAGAGGAGAAAGATGGATTATAGAAAGAAGGAGGAAGAGGAGGGGTATAGGGTGGGAAGCTGGGTGGGGGGAAATGGTGAGGAGGTGCAGGGTAAGGGCAGTGAGGAGAAAGAAGGGGAGGAGGAGGAGGAGGGAGGTACATGGGAGGAACATTTGCATGTGTAGGTCTGAATGGGTTGTTTCTTGAGTCGTGGTGCCTGAACGGAGGCCTTGGGTGTCTTGGTGGGAAACCCCGCGCATCATGCTTCTGCTGCAAGGTGTTGTGGGTAATGTGGGCAGGATTATCTGCAGTCCTGGAATCTGGATTATCAGTAATAGAGGGAAAAAAACAATGAATGTTGACTGATGATACTCATCACATACGATATAAATAGCTATAGATATGGGACTATAGTCACCTGTGTTATTACGGTCCTTCTTCTTGCCATTTTTTATTTTCCTCTTTGCTTCCCGCTCTTGTTCATCGTCACTGTAATCTAAGGCCTGGAGAAAGAGTAAAGACAGACTGTGGTAGCATAGGACAGCACACACTGTAGCTCTTATTTTACGTTTAGATATTTAAGTATTTACATATACCATATTGCTGTTAAATATTGCTGTTGTAAACCAGTCAAATATTCTGACAATATTCCAATTTGTTATTGAATAAGTGAATAAATATTGCATAAATTGTAAAGTTTATTTTTTATTTATTTACATGTTATACAACTTGATATTTTAATAGGGCAGGGAGTCCCGTCTTAATCTTAACTGCTGTAACCTTCAGTCTGCATCTAGCATGTTTACATTGTGCATACCTCTTCTGGTGGTTCTTCATCATTCTTCCAGGATGCATCAGAACCCTTTAGACTAGAGGAGAAACAACCAGATTCAGTTCATCATATCAAATGTAACTCCTACCCAGGAAGTGTGTGTTAGTGTGTATTACACTTTCAGCTGCTGTGTAAGGATGTATCCTGTGTACTCCTTGATTGCAGGTGCGTAGTAAACAGTCATTCCCTCTGTCAATCCCTTGTTGTTTATCTGGTTGATAGAGTTAAAACGCAGAACATACAGTGGGCTAGACACGGGCCCAAAGACCTCAAACACCTGAAAACACAAATGAATACGATTACTATTACGAAAACAATAGGACACAGATAATGAGCACGGATATTCTGCTCCTGCGAGATCCTCACCTTGCCCAGAGCCAGTCTATCAGATCTGAAGATGATGCTGTCGTCATTCAGAGGGGGTGTGTCTTTCAGAGACTGGATAATAACTATACACAAAGAAAATAAGTGGTCAAAAACAGTGCTCCTCACTGACGGAGACGAGAGGACACTAGACAGTAAATCCTCCGTATATTCACCAAGGTGCTGTAAAATACTGGAGACTGTCCCCAGTGGCTGCACTTCTGCTTCCTCTGGTAACATCACACACACGTCCTCCACAGGTGGAAGCTCCTAAAACAAAATGATGTTTAACATAATGTCTGAATGAAGTGAATTGGAATCAAGTGGCTGTGATAAGGATTTTAACTAACCAATGGAACATGATGCATTCAAGCACCGAATGTTCTGAAGATTCTGTCTTTTTACTGTAAATACACTGATGCATATGATCACCTCACCTCTAAGAAGTGCTCATCTCTTGTTCTGACAGGGCGTGGTTGGCTGAAACCTTCGTCGTCATCATCCTCCTCAACCACAGGGGCGGATGGAGACGAGGAGGATGAAGAAGAAGAGGAGGAAGAAGAGGATGAAGAGGTGGAGCTATCACTAAGGATGGGAAAAGAATAATCAGTATCAGCTTTCTTTCTTGTACCTCTTCCTGTTTTCAGTACAAAGATCACCACAGGTACAAACACACAGCACAAGCATAAGGTTGTTTAACATTACATGCCTGCAAATGAATGGTAAGCCTGAATCCATGTATTTTGATATCTGTCTTATCATTGCTGTTAGCACAGAGTTTACAGTCGGGTTGATAAATATTAGAACAATGTTAAGTTTATTAGACCTCTGTATACCACCACACTGAATTTGAAATGAAACATTAAAGATGTGAGCAAAGTCAAGACTTTCTGCTTTAATTAATTGTGTTGCATTGACCATTCAGGAATGTAGCATTTCCATACACCAATCACATATAGTATGCCTTTAATACAATGGAACAGTGACCTCTATTGGCAGACATAGACTAATGCAGAAAGGCCAGATTAGACTAGATGTGACTGCTAATAGAAGCATGAGGATGAATTCTGCAGTGTTTAGATCTTTACTCTGTTCAGATTCAGACAAACGCTGCAAATTTTTCAGGGCACTGCTTAATATAACAGATAGATATTGGCCCAAAACATACAGCCATAGCTACCTAAGAGTTGCTCAGGGCAAAGAAGTGGGATATTCTTCACTGGATAAGTCACTAACCTGATTTCAAACAGAGCTGATGTTCACTTACTGAAGAGAAGACTGAAGGCAGAACAAGCCACAAACAAGCAGCAGCAAAAGGTGGCTGTGGTAAAGGCCTGGCAAGCATCTCATGGGAGGAAACCCAGTATGTTTCTAAAATTATTTAGTCCGAACACTGCTTCATCACTTTTTTTAAATCAAACCCAATAACAGTTAAGGGTGGACCCAGATTGTTTTGTGTTTGTATGTACCTGTCAGAGTCTTCGGTGTCCTCCTCGTCCTTTGTCCTGCACATGATGTCCCCAGAAGGAGTTCCTGCTGTTGAGTGTGTCTGTAAGTCTCTTGTTTCTTCTTGATGCGATGGCATGGATGGTGGCGTGTCTTCCCCCTCATTTTGTGTTGATAACTGTTCATTATTCTCTGACAGGATGAGATGTTGTAGCTGCATGTTTGATGGTGTGTTTGCATTATCAGGGGTCACGGAGCAATTGTCTAGCTGCAATGTCATCGTATCATCCACCTCCATCTTGATCTCATCTTTCCACATTTTTTGCGTTGAGAACTGCTGTCCATGATCTTTTGACATGATAACATTTTCTTGCTGCGTGTTTGAGGAGAGGTCTGCATTAGCAGAGGCCATGATTTGATTTTCTAGCTGTGATGGCACTAGCAGTGTGTTTTGTGACGTGTCTCCATTATTCAGGGTCATGATGAGATTTTCCATCTGGGTGTTTGATGGCGTCTCTGCAGGATGGGAGGTCATAAGATTTTCCAGCTGCGTTGTCATCATATCCGCCATCTCCATCTTGACATCATCTTCCTGCTTCGTTTGTGTTGACAACTGCTGTCCATGATCCTCTGACAGGATGAGATTTTCTTGCGATGTGTTTGATGTCATGTCTGCATTATCGACGGCCGCAGTGTGATTTTCTACCTGTGATGGTGTGTCTGCATTGTGCAGGGTCATGATGAGGTCGTCTGGGTGCGTGTTTGATGAACATTCTGCATTTTGGCGGGTCACAATGAATTGTTCTAACTGTTTATTTAACGGTGTGTCTACATTTTGCGGAGTCACAATAACATTTTCTAGGTGAGTGTGTGATTGTATGTCAACATTATTGGAGGTCACGTTTTGATTTACTAGCTGCGCGCTTGCATTTTGTGGGGTCACAATAACATTTTCTAGGTGCCTGTTCGATTGTGTATCTGGATTCTGGGGGTTCTCAATAGCATTTTCCAGTTGCATTGTGATCATATTATCCACCTCCATCTTTATATCATCTTCCTGCTCCTGTTGTGTTGATAACAATCGTCCATGATCCTTTGTCAGATTTTCATCCATCTGAAAATGATATACATGTTAAAGCTTCACTGCTTGATTACATTTAAGTGTGGGTCTGAAAAACACATTGTCTATAAACATGCTGTCAAAACAGTGATATTTAGCTTTGAAATGTCATAAAACAAACTGCCTGTAGAAGTTGATAAAACCTGCGTTACAGCGTAAAAGAAAACCAATAATTAATACGCGTGCTCGGTTACAAACCAACATTTAGAATCTGTAAGACTTGATGATCCTGAATGTTTTTCCTGAACAATACCAAAACCACCTGTAAAGTGGACCTACAGGTACGGGACTAAGGCTAAAATCAAGCAAAACAAGGTACAACGTTTGTGTTCACCTACAAGTTAGCATGCTACTGCTAATCAACCAATTGAGGCTAGCAGCGCTAACTTTAAACTAACGACGTAGCAAACTTAGAAATATCCAAAAACATTTGCCAAGCATCTTACAAATAACACTCAGTCAACACAGTAAATATGAAATATGTGAAAGCAGTACCTGTTTAACTGTGGAGCTACAGGTCCGCACGGAATAACTCCAGCAACTCGGAACCGGTAGCAGAATGCTTTCAACAAGAAAGCTCACTACTACTACTACTTCCGTTATGTACCTTCAAAATACAAGCCTCGGCGCTGAACCTACAAAACCTGCTCCGTAAACATACGATAGCATGTTATGTGAACGGCAAGGCAAGCCATTGTTATCACTGCGATATATAAATATCGCAGTGATAACAATGACGCGAAATCAATGTTCTAAACTTCTCGGTGTCATTTGAACATTTTACATCATATATCTATTTATTACTATATTTTATTTTGAAATAACATGTCGGCGCTCCGTTGCTTATCGTTTCTGTCTGTTAACTTGACGCAACTACCACCACATGTCCACAACACGTGGGGTAATGTTTTTCCGGGTTTGCGCATGGCTCTGCGCGGTCCACTTCAAGCAGTGAGGGGTTAAACATCACATAACTAATAACTATTTAGGGCTTGTTACATTCTTGAGTTTATTTATCAATAATATCAAAACACATTTAAAAAAAAATACCCACCAAGCCAAGGTGCAAACACGTCCAGTAATTCATGTAAAAGCTATCTTGCAGTTGATAGAAAAAAAAACTTCTGACATAACCTTAATAAAATGCAGATAATCAGAAGATTATGAATGTAACTAGAAATACAATATTAAAATTGCCTTCAATGTGTGAATCTCTTGTAATTTCACTCTTAACATTTGATTAACAATAGAATATGTCTTTAAACTTACTTGTATGTCTTATTTAGATGGATTTTTCCCCCCTTTTTTAAATTTACAGTTAGATACTGAATGTTATTACATATGCTGGGCACATATACGTTGTCATTTGAAACTTATTCTTCTACTAATTACACTTAAAATGAGCTAGCTGAGCTTTTATATAATATATAATAACAATACTGTTAACAACACAACTAATTTTCATCTCCTCAAAGTGATTTAAAAAATTTACAGGACAGTCAACCTCTCAAATGTCAGGGTTCATTTCAACACACTGTAGACAGAACAATATTCTTTAAACACCAGTGTTTAACTTTTAGCAAGCAAGCAATGCCAAGAGAGCCTGCAGCATCCCACGCAGGAGATGGTGCAGCGTTATTCTATTTAGTATTACCAAGCACACATTGACATTTAGATGTAAGATTTCTGTTTAATATTTAGATTTATAATTAACATTTAACATTACACATTGAGGAAATTATGTAGCAACAAAAAAAGACAACTTTCACAAATATTACTTTAAAACTAGCAAAAAGTGACTTGAAAAAAACAAATCACAGCACTGATTTAAATGGAGCTGAATGAGGCAATATGCTGTAGAAAAATCAACACATGCTGGACTTAAAACACAACAACCAGATCGAAAGGTATAAGAAGTAATGACCTCGAGGAGGCCTTGTGTAAGGAGGCAGTGTGCGAGCATCAGGAGTGGTTTACAGGTGACAGGTAGACAAATCAAGCATAACATAGCAAATCCCCCCAAATAGAACTACTGTTTATAGCAAAAATATTTTTAATAAGGTCATTTAACATCAACAAGCTATAAATTTCACTATAAATCTTATATTTTATAGGTAAAAAAATGACCAGTTGGTGGCAGCAGAGACTTGTTCATGGTTTGTTTAGGCAAAGACCTCAGTGAGTCTCTGTCACAAATGGAGGTGATCTGTTGGGTGTGCAGGCTTTCTTAAATGTAACTATATATTATATTTCAATACTGACTGTTAAAGTCATAAATATGTCCTCAAGGAACATCTGACAATGATGGATGCTGGGATGTGGAGTGTGTGTGTTAGTTCCCATGTGGTTCTGAAAATGTCGTGATCCAAAAAATGTGTAAAAACCTCTTGTTTTTGCCTGGTTTCTGCTTTAAAACAGCCAAGCTGTGGTTCACAGCTGCTCCAAAGTCTCACTTTACAAAATGTCCTTTCTTAACCTTTTTTTGGCTGCATGTCTGTTCACACTTCTGCTGAAAATCCTGATAAAATGACATTTATAATTAGTCTCACCTCTTTTTTTAACAGCATATTTTATGTTAGAAATCCCCTAAGCAATTTTAATAGGTTTTATAGTTTTCCCAGTTTGTCCCCTTTGCAACAGGGTCTCATATCAAAACAGGAGGTTGCTAGCTGTTCAATGGTGGTATTGTTCATGAGCTAATCAGCTGGCACCGGCTCAGTGCCACTGTGTTAGAAATGTTCAAAGCCAGCTCAAACATCAAACATCTCAATATCCACATGGCACTTTTCCAGTGGGCTTTTTTTGTCCGACTGGCCCATAAAATACTTACATAGGCTCATAAAGCCAAATGTGTAAAACCTGCGGTCAGGACCCAAAGGACTTACTTCAGCTCCTGTGATGGAGGTTGTCTAAAATTTCCCAGCTTTCTTCACCATTTTTGGCTAGCATAGGGATGTGTCCCACCCTCAACAACAAAGTCCTTTGGTCCGTTGTGGCAAAAAGAGAGCTGAGCCAAAAGGCAAGGCTCACTATTTCCTGGTTAGTCCACATTCCTACCCTCACCTATGGCCATGAGCTGTGGAATAAAAAAAATGACAAACAACAAATACAAGTGGCCCGACTCCCCTTAGAGACTGGGTAAAGAGCTTGGTTTTTTGGGAGGGACTCTGAGTAGAGCCAGCTGAGGTGGTTAAGGCACCTGCCTCCAGGACACCTTCCCTTAGTGAACTGTTCCAGGCATGTCCCTCAGGGAAGAGGCATCCTGGGCAGACCAGGATACACTGAGTCTCTCACATGGTCTTGGAATCCCCACACATGAGCTGCAGAAGATGACCCAATCTTGAATAAGAAACTGCCGGCCCTGGGTCCACCCATGACTTGCTACAACCTTACACCTGATGGCCACTTAGATTTAATGTAATTTAAATGTTATTTTCATATACATTTAACCCACACTGTAAAACAGGTATAATAATAACATAATTTTACGTGGTAAAAATAATCAATAAGATCAAAGGCTGGTGCCTATGTTCTGGTTCTGTTGGTGAGGAAAGAGCAGATTTTCTGAATTTTGTTTGTCATTTGCAGATATATCACAAAGTGAAAAGGAAAGTGAATGACGAAGACACTTTTTAGAAAGATGGAAGCAACATAAAGCAAGGACCAACACTCAACTTAACAGGAACATTATGACAGGTACCAAACAAATGTATTTAAAACCATAGAATTCAATTGACCTATATGGTTTCAGTGTTAATACCTGCAAAACTAATCTCAGTACTTAGCCTTAGCAGCACACTGTATTCAGCTCTGGTAAACCCATTGACAGTAAAAACTATGGACAGAGCTTCCGTGACGTCACCCGTTTGTTTCTGAAGAGCCGTGTTGAGGCTCGGTCGTAGGCTCCGGGACACGCTGACCGCCGCCATGTTGGCAGCATCACGTCCACCAAAACTCCAAATATGGACAAAGAGTGGGAGCACGAGCAGAGTTTAGGGGGGTGGACGATCGTGGATGCAGGTGATACAGCAACCGCCGGCAACCCCATAATTATGTGTAATTTTAAGTCTGAATAAAATTAAAATGAGTGAGTTGTAAAAAAATTCACCTCCGTACAATTGACACTAGAAGAGAACTTATCATTTGAGACCAGAATGATTTTTTTGTACCAGGCTGTAAACATGTTCATTTCTGCTGTAAAGTTGGACATTTTAACATGGGAGTCTATGGGAAATGACTCGCTGCTGGAGCCATCCCCCAGCAGTTGCAGCATGAACTTAGCTACAGGTTTTGACACTTCTGCATGGGCTTCAAGTTTGAGCCCCGAAGGTTGCCGCTTGGGTAAACTATGCAATACGGTGTCAAAGTTAAACCTTACTTTCTAACACTGTCATCAGCCAGCTACCTTAAGTTGTCAGGTTTTCTTCCATCCATCTTAGTTCTCACTGATGCCCACAAATGCATTGTCTACTTTAATTTAATTTTTTTTAATATCTATTTTTATTGTCTTTTATTCTTATTATTTAATATTGTGTCTGCTTAATGATGCAAGGTGACCCGGAGTGCAACATCTGCAGTGTCCCAATGCCAATTTAAGTTCAAGAACCCTGCACTATGTATAAAAAGTGAGTCAGCAGAAGTGGTGTGATGCCTTGGGCAATATTGGGTCATCTTGACACATAGCACTTAGCTAAGCATTGTTGTAGACCACATCCTCCCTTTCACAGAAACATTTTCTGATGACAGTGTTCTCTTTCAGCAGGGCAATGCTCACTGCAACAAAGCAACAATGGTTCAAGGATGGTTTGAGGAACACTACATCCAGTTCAATGTGTTGACTTGGCCTCCAAATTTTCCAGATCTCAGTCGAGTTTAGCATGTGTTGGATCGATAAGTTCAAATCATGGAGGCCTCACAACCTCACAACTTCCAGGATCTGCTGCTAACATCTTAATGCCTGATGCCACAGCACATCTTCAGAGGTCTGGTGGACTCCATGCCTCAATACGTCAAGGATGTTTTGGCAGCAAAAGGGGAACTTACACAAAATTAGGGTCACAGTGTTATGGTTGACAAGTGAAAGTAGCCTAGAATAACTCCTTGAAATCTACATCATAGCGAGCATCCATTAAATCCTGCACACTGGTCCTTTAATCTTTGGGCTGGACCCGGAGCTAAGGAGCTGAGAAATATGCTATTGTTTCCCATGTGTGTGACTCACCTCTTCAGAATGCTAGAATTGTGCTGCTGTCTGACTCCAAGTGGATGGGAACTGGAACACCAATCCGTCTCACTCAAATACTGCCTCTGCGTCCTATGAAATTTCCTATGACAGCTAAGCTTCTAACACCAATCTCCATTGTCTCACAGGACAAAACAGAGAGCAGACATCATAGGAGAGAAATTCTTTATGAGCACTCAAAGAAAACACTAAAAGCCATTGTTTGCTGTGTAGGAAACGATTCAGCGAAGTCGTCTGGAGACTCAGGAGGCTGAGACACATATTGCAGATACGAAAAATACGGAAAAGTATAGTGTCACTGATGGTCCATTGTATGATAGATCATTCCACCTGCACACTGGAAAAACAAAGAAATAATAAAAATAAAAAAGAATGCATCCTATCAAGGTCATACAGATATTGTATTCCAGAGGCTGGAATGTAGCTGGCAGAGGCCATACTTTATAATTAAAACCTACAGAGGCTAATCATATCTTTTCATCACATCTATGTTTATACCAGTGTTTTCCAGTCTGATCACAACTCAAAATTCCCCTCATGGCTTTCGGAACTTTTCCACATTAGAGTGGAATTGGACCTTTTGATGCAATGTGATAAATTTTGTTTTTAGTTTTATAGTTAACAGAAACATTTCAGTTGAATTCTATGGTTTCAGTCTTAATACCTGCAAAACTAATCACAGTACTCAGCCTTAGCAGCACACTGTATTCAGCTCTGGTAAACCATGCAATATGGCATCAAAGTTAAACCTTACTTTCTAACACTGTCATCAGCCAGCTGTCTTTAGTTGAGCAGGGTTGTTGTAGTATGCAAAAAGGTTTAATGAAAACAGTCAGAGTTCGGTACACAGGTTGACCAGGAGTGCAACATCTGCAGTGTCCCAATGCCAATTTAAGTTCAAGAACCCTGCACTATGTATAAAAAGTGAGTCAGCAAAAGTGGTGTGATGCCTTGGGCAATATTGGGTCATCTTGACACATAGCACTTAGCTAAGCAAAAAAGGTTTAATGAAAACGTCAGAGTTTGGTACACAGGCTATCGGTTCAAATTAGGCAGGACTAAACTTGACCATGCACAGGAATCCTAATCAAAAAAACAAAGGCTTGAAATGCTCGGTAATAACACAAGACAATCTCACAGGGAGTAGATGCAGACATTACAAAAGGAAGGGAGGGGACAACAAGACACAGGTGGCACACATGGAGGGAGGAGACACACCTAACAAAACACCTGAAATGAAAGGAAACAGAATTAACAAAATAAAACAGGAACCAGAAATAACTTTACAAGTTACAACTAAATTTTCAGCGATTGTCTTGAAATTTGGTACAAATCATCTTCAGACTAAGCCTCACAAAAGTTATCACTTTTGTCTTTGGATTTTGAAGCATTATTCTACTACGGCCAATCAAATTCGATGGTGAAGTCGTCATACAGGAAATTAGCTCATATCTCTGCAATGCTTTGACATACAAACAATTGTCACGGAACGTTGCACAGATGATCTTCAGACCATTGCTGACAAAACTAATCACTTTAACTTTGTTTCTGCCAAAGCCATTACAGCCAATCAAATTTGATTTCAAAGCCTCCAAACAAGAAGTGAGCTCATTTTTTCACAACTAAACTTGGTCACATGATCCTTCCCAAGGGGTCACAACAAATTTGGTGCAGTTTGGCCACTAGAGGTTGATGTAATGCTAAAGACTGTTTCTCGGACTTAACTACACTGTAGTTACTCTAGTTACTTCAGCCTCCTTTGCTGCTTGGCCACCTGATTGCTGCCTGCAGCTATATTTTGAAATGGCTTTATTAGTCTTTTCAGATTGATGTGCAGCCAGTTTCTTCTCTAACACCATTGTTTATGTCTTTCCCTCTTGTCATTGTGTTAACCAGTGTTTGAATTACAGGGGAGCCGAGCTCCCATTAAAGCCTACTTTGAGACATTTAGGGGAGCTCTGAAATATTGTCAGTTTTTCTGTCACAGGTTACAGACTGTATATTTTCTGTACAGTCAGATTCCTGAAATAAATATAGTGAAACATGCCAGTTCGTATTAATTCACTGTCCGTTAATAAACACAATGCGGTGTTGCCGACCACAGGCCTATGTAAAATTTTCAGAGTTATGTTGCCTTTTGAATTTCTTTTCACTTAAGTGGTGCAGGGCTCTCAAAGTGTCACACATTGAGAGTGAGACATGCATTTTAACAAGTTCTAACATGGAGAAATGATTAACTTCACCACACAGAAATTCCTATAGACCATCCTTTAAACGAGTCAAAGGCAGACTACTGTGCGCTCATATACGCAGCAGTCTGGATTTAGCGAGCTATCGACCAACCAGAATATCAAATGTTTCAGTCGATCAGAAAACAGAATTCCTGGTTGCAAGGTGAGGTCTGAGTTTCAGCTGCAACAATCAGATGGGCGTAACTACATGTTCATCATGATTATAATCCTCTTTACACACTATAAGGGCACTACAAGAATAAATCATAAAATACTAACTTGTACCTCCCTTAATTCTGCAAATCATAATATTTTTTCTTTTTTATTGGGAGACAAAATAGTTGCAATTCTCACAGTGGATGTATAAACCCCCATGTCGTAGCCTTTACCACTTGTTTGTTAGGTGGATTATCACCGTTGCTCCTATGTGGTCAAAAGAGGGGGAAAAGCTCCTGCAGAAAAACAAATCATGTCAGGATGATTAGACATGGTGCACCCCAGCCTGGCAGCACTCTTTAAAAAAACCCTCCTTCTTTGTCCAATGATGTGCGTTCAACCCGAGCCTGTTTGTGCAGTGACAGTACACGGGGAGGTGAACCTGTGGGGCCACAGGATGTGTCTTGTTGGCCATAAAGGCAGCAGGTGTTTTTTCTCTCATTGTCTCAGACACACACACACACACACACAAAGAGCAGGTGTTGTTTGTCAGTGAGTATTCTTCTCTTTAATGGTCCCAGTGCCACTCATTGTGTGTCACTGTCAACAGCATTCCGTACGCGTGTAAACACAAGTTAGCACATCGCTGCTGTGACACCAGAGAATTCCACACATTGCTGGATTTTTCCTGATTCTTTTGGGAGTGTGTCACTTCCACTTCCTACCAGTGTGACAGAGGTGGTTGTGAGCTGTTTAGGAAAAGATCACTCTGCAGATCCATGAAAGGCTCTGGCACCGAGGTCAGTTACTGTACGTTTGTTTTCTTTTTCAATTTTTCAGGGGTTTTTGAATCATTATCCTTAAATGGATCCTCTATCAAATCTAGTAAAATCCAACTATTGTTTTTTCAAACATAAATTCATCATTTGTTTCTATCATCGTTACTGTGTACTACACAGCTAATGCAAGGGCGGCATGCTGTTATAGCACTCTCAACCCACAGCAAGAAGGCTCCTAGGTAAAATATGGCCAAATGATAATAATAATATAAAATATTGAATACATTGCTGATAAATAATTAGTGAAAGGTGGATTTTGTCTCCCCTCATACTGTAACACCTTGTATAGATCTAATATATTCACCTCGGGAGTGATTGCTGTAATGAGTTTTAATAAACACTAGAATCACGGTGTGCATCTGCTGATCTCGGTTTCACAGAAAGCGACATGTGTGTTTTATATATATATATATATATATATATATATATATATTATATTATATATTATATATATATATATAATATTATATTATTAAAGTAGGAATCATGTTACCAATGACATGCAGTTATTTGAAAATAGTGCAAAGCAGCAACAGGATCAGAGGGATACAGTGTGTGGATTGGACGCAGAGTCAGAAATTGCCTCCAGATCAGCGCAGTGTTTGTGTCTTTATTCACCTTTCTAGATTTCCTCAGGAGGACAGAGCCAGTGGTTTGACCTGCAGTGTCTAGGGGAAATGTACCTGGCTCAAGAATGATGAGGGAGTCATTACATGTTATCTTATTTTGAACATCTCATTCATAAAGTAAAGCTCACAAAATGATTCCTACCATTCACAATAACACTGTGTGAACTCTGTGTGAGCGATGAACTACTCAGCACCACTGTTCACTGTTATGTTACCATTTGGCACTGCTTGCACTATATCATGTTTCTATTTATTTCTTCAAATATACTTAACTGCTCAGCCAATTGTATTATGCATATATATTTATTCCACTGTATGTATAATTGTACAAATCTTAATCTAAAAAATGTGGTATTTTTCCACAATCTTTTTTATTGCAAAAGACCAGTTTACTTTTTAACGTTTTTCTTTTCACTTTATATTTTGAATTGTTATCAAATTTGTATACTACTCTTTTGTGTTTTGCTGCTGTGACATAATGGAATCAACAAAGTATCTATCCATCTATCTCTCTTAGCTTTGAAATTAAATTCATTTTTAACAGAGCACTTTTATTAGGGCCCGAGCACCGAATGGTCCAAGAGCCCTATTGAAATGCAAGCATTTATTATTATACGTCATTCTTGTTCCGCCCACGGTATCGCCATTTTGACCCCCTGAATGTGCTCAAAAACTCACCAAACTTGGCACAAAATTGTCCCCAGACGAAAATCCCAACTTGACACTGTCGCCATTGGCGGGCGTGGCCGCATGCCTCTGCAGCGCCCCCTAAAGTGTGAAAATATTCACCGCAAGTACTACAGACTTTAGACTCAGTACACTGATGTATCACCTCATGACAAGAAAAAAAACCTCTTGGAAGAAAATTCCACGACGTACAGGAAGTCCGCCATTTTGAAAAAAACACGCCTCATTCCAATTTACTCACCCCGCACTTTTGTGAACTCCTCCTCGGGGTAATTGCTTGATATGGCTGAAAATTGGTGCACTCGCCCTTAAGGGATTAGGGACCAAAAGTTATCAAAAATGCAGCACTTCATCATACGGTCTGGCTGTGGCGCCACCACGAAGTTGACCCTTCACCAACGCACAGGCAATGGATGTATTTGTGGCTGTATCTCCCACATACTTCATCCTATGTGGATGAAAAAAAATCAGGCATGCTGAACCTGTCATTCTGAACAGATTGATATGCTAATGAGCTGATACTCTCATAGCACCACCTACTGGCAGCATGAATTGTGTTTAGGCTGATTTTCCATGTTCCACACCTCGTGTTCTAACGAATTCCTCCTAGGGAAATACTCTGATAGACCTGACATTTTGTCACATGGTTCTAAAGACATGGTTGAGCAAAAGTTATCAAACATGCAGATCAATGTTACATCGCGTGGGCGGGGCAACGACATGAAGTTGACCCTTCACCACCATAGGGAAAGCTGCTGTGTTTCTTGATTTATTACTCCTACCTACCTCTTACTCTATCATGACATCAGCCCCTGTGCACCATCACCTCATCATTAAATGCGGGCGTGGCCACATGGCTCAGCAGCGCCCCCTAGAATGAGATCTTTGTCCCCGTTTCACCTACAGACATGAAAATCGGTACGCATATTTATCACCTCTAGACGAGAAAAAAAGTCTCCTGGGGGAATCTTCTAACACGCACACACATTTAAACCTTTGTAAAATTACATTGTTTCTACAACATTTTAGCACCACTACTTGATGCTTACGTCAAAAGAGATGCTTCTGAGAACTTAGTGTGATACAGTCAAACTTTACAGCTGGTACAAAAGCATCAAAATCTCTGTTCATTACTGTACAGGATAAGGGTTGTTGGCCTCCTTACCAAATTGTCCTAAACATATGTTGTTGTCCTCAGAAAACAAGCAGGGAACTGAGGGTGTTTGACCCAGAAAGACTAAAGTCCCAGGGTTTATCCTCATTTAGGAAACAGGAATGTGTGTGTGGGTCAGAAAATGTTGTGATCCAAAAAATGAGTTAAAACCTCTTGGTCATGGTTTGTGCTGTGTGTGTGTGATCTGAGAACTTATACTAGAAAATCCATTCAATTTTGCCATCCAAAGGTCACTTAAATGATGTAACTGTACTGTTGAAAGGGTTCTGCAATGTCTCATCTGAAAATGTTGCTTTCAACAAGCATTACCCCATAAGTGGGTGAATGTCACATAAATGAGAAACACTAGAGAAAGATGTTGAAATGAAAAATAAACTGAAATGTCACTGAGAAAATATGTCTGGCTCATTACTTAAATATCTCTAAATCCTCAGATGTGTATGGCTCATTAAGATTTTCAGCAAAGCACTGGTGTGATGAGGTGTCTCATTGAGGATCAGGTTGAAATAAAGTCCATTATTCCACTGTGACAGTTCCTCTGCCAAGTTGTGTGCATTTTCTGCTCTGAGTGAGTTATCAGGTTCACACTGTGCCATGGTCACTTTCAGTTTTGCTCACACTGCGTATGTGTTGTGTTTCTCCCTGAAAATATCTGACAAAGAGGTATGAAACAGATTGGCTTAGACCATAGATGGGCGAGCCTCCAGCTGTCACCATCTTGGCAGCAATGGAGGACACCTAAGTCCTGGTTCCTTTAAATACAATCATGTGTTTGGCTTATTTCTCGGTCATGCTGGTTAAAGCTTTAGTTAGGCAAGATTTTTTTTAGTGTCTATAGCTTGCCTAGCCTTACCCATTAACTTTGCAGTCAGTCAGTTCCACACCGTACAAACCATTTCATACTAGTCGGTATTTGAAGATTATTGCGATCACCAAGTCATCAAGTGATGCAACTGTGTGATGCTGTCTTGAGGGCAGTTCTGATGGGGAAAGGGGTCCAATGTGGACCAAATGAAGTTGCAGGTTGTGTTCCTCTCAAATTATTGAAGGTTTCCTATTATTGTCTGTTTTATGCCTTGACAAATAAAGCGGCAAACAGGTAAGGACAGACAGACACAGAAGACAGAAGGTAAGGTCAATGACACACAGGTGGAAACAATGAGGGCAAAGTGCTAGTTTAACTGAGGCATGTGAGCAAGATGCAAGTCAGCTTGTCACTGAAACACCCATAATTATGCGAAATTTTAAGTCTTAATATAATTAAAACATACAACTGTCAAAAAAGGTAAACCCCAAAAAATGATGGTCTTTTCATCTCTCTCACAGATAAGCTCATTTTAATAACATGCTAGCACGTAAATATAGTCTGAGTAAAAGCTGATTGTGACAGACGTCTCTTCCTTGATGACAGCTGGGGTCTGCAGATACGTATATGTCTGTATTAGGCCTGTTGCTGCTTGTTGAATTAGTTCAATCAAAATGGTGGCTGGAGTAACATGCCTGGCAGTGTGTGATGATGTATTTTTATAGATTGAAAACTTCTAAATCTAAAAATGGAAATATGATTTCATGTGTTCGTTACACATGTGGGCTACAATTCCACAGGATCTCTGCACATAAATTCCGACAGTAGGCCTACGCCATCTAACTGTATAGATATTTTCTTGGAGAAACACAAGGGGCAGGAACTAATATTAACCAAGAGTACAGGAAATAGACTATCAAACTAAAACAGGAAGTGCAAATGAGAAGCATAACATAAGGAGAGAGAGACTATCAAAATAAACTGGGAGATGTAACTGAGAGGTTAAGCATAAAAAAGAATAAAGCAGAAACAATCCGTCCACACACCTAAACCACTATGTCCTACACAGGGTCACAAGGGGGCTGAAACCAATCCCAGCTGTCTGTGGGCAGGAGTCAGGGTACATCCTGGACAAGTGGCCAGGGCCACTCAGAGACAAATAACCAGTCACACTTGCACCTACAGAGTCTGAAATTAACATAACAGCCACATCTTGGGAATGGAGGAGAAAGCAGAAGAATACCCATGTGCAGTCTACACAAAGAAAGGCCACCAGCCAGGAGGTTCTTGCTCGGGGACCACAGTGCTAACAACCATGTCACCACCCCATACATGACTTTTACAAAATACATAAATCATGACAGCAATACATGGCTCATTAAATCACAAACTGAGTAGCTTATTATTTTGAAAGTGCCCCCACACTTCCAAATGGTTTCCATCCTGAACTCTTTGGTGCACCATGCACCCATCGGTCTGATTTTTCCAGTGCTGTTGACTCTTGCTTTTGAATCGCATGTTTTCTTTGTCAGTTTATTATAGAACCATAGCACACGTCTCTCCTCGCCCCTCTTCACTTCATATACACAAACAGACACTAGGCATGAGGGAGGTGAATTCCAAGATGGCAAGGAAGAATATTGCACTGATAAGAAGTGAAGATGAGAGGTCTGATATGACCTGTGAAACGGTATCGAACGGTGCGGTAGCAAGACACGCAGTCGCGCTGGCAAGTGCTTCCCTGACACACACTAACCATGAAGAAATGGGACCTTTAGCTGTAGGTTGAAGCGCTAGTTGAAAAAACATCCTGTGAACAGGTTAGAATAAGTCTGAGTGTAAACGGCGGAGCATATTGTGTTCCAATTCTGACTCTGTGAAAACACACCGCTCGTTACAACGTCTGACCAAGCCAAAGTGAAGCAATTATTTTCATATCAGCTCAAATTCCACAGGCGTCTGTGATTGCACAACAAAAAAGCATAGCATTCCAATTAGGGAACACACACAAACACTAACACACAGAAGGATGGCGAGACACACACACACACACAGTCAGAGGGAAAGAGAGAATGGTAGTCAGTACGCACAACCTTGACTTGTGATTTGTGGGGGGTCTGAGCTATTAGTGTTTGGATGTAGTGTGTATGTGTATATGAGTGCGCAATTAATTGCCTAACCAAGAGGTCAATGTTGAGCCGAGGATTTGTTGTTTATGTAACTGAGAGCTGCAGAGACACAGAAAAGAGAGAACAACACAAGCTTCCTCCAGCAGCACACCAAGGGGCGCAGTCTGTGAATTAATTACATTGAGCTAACAAAATGTTGGAGTATCTGAGTGACTCACACTGACCGTCTATCAGATCTTTCTCTTCTGATGAATTGATATTGAAAAAACTTTGTGTGTGTTACGTACTCAAATGTGTTTGTGTGTGCTAGCAGCGAGTTTTACACTGATGTGGGTAACACTCCATGAACACTGGGTGGGAAATAATAACAATATTCAGATATCTCCGAAAAAATGTCCTTAATAATTATAATGTAATGTGAACTTCACAAAAATAAAAGGAATTCTCAAAAATACCTACTACACCAACTTCTCACTCAAAATAAATGACTAAATTTAGAATTCTGAAATACATATTTGAATTCCGAATTCTTTCAGCCCCCGAGATCAGATTTTTAAAAACAAGACATAATTCTCAGAAAAAGTGATTTTTTTGAATCATTCATCTCTGAATAATGATCCATCTTTTTAGCAGTTCATTCTGCAGATTCTGGTGCATATTATGACAATTACTTTGCAACATTCCAGCATCATCAAGCAATCATTCAAACAGCTCATTCTCGCAGATGAAATGAAATCAGCTTCTGGGGCAGGTACCAATACCAAGTTTATCATAAAGAGAGCTTGATTGCATAATTTTAACTTAAACCAGATACAGACATGGTATTGAGTGGTTCGATCCAAAAACATAACTGACCATAGCAAAGACATTCAGTAGCTATGAACATCTACATAAAGGGAACAAAGACAGCTCCAAAGAACAAAGTAAGCTAGAACACACTTGACAAACTTCTCACCGACATATGCAAAGAGGAAATATAGATAATAAATCCAATCAAGTGACAAAGCATGTTCAAATTAAAATCACAATTACTGCCGGTTCAAAGCCTCTTCAAAACACAGACGTGCATTGTAGCACACAAGTCCACCCACAGATCCCGACACACAAACACACACCAGCTATTAGTTAGGTCATTGACCTGTTTCCCTGGGCCCAGTCTAATTAATGGTGTCTAAGTGTCAACCAGCTAACAAAGGAGGCTTATCTCCCTGCTAACATGCTTTCCCTAGACACTTTTGTGTGTGTGTGTGTGTGTGTGTGTGTGTGTGTGAGAGAGAAGGGGGGGCAGAGACAAAGAGACAGAAAAGTAGGTAACTTTCTTTTAAAAAATACAGAATTACTGTATGAAATTATTGAATATGTGGTCCTTAGACTTTTGTCAACATTTTGAGCCTGTATAGCAGGAAAACGTCATAGCCTTCCCTTCTTTCACATACCTCTAAAGTTTCTATCACAATGCTTGTCCTGCTGGAAACATTAGACTTAGAGCCTCCTATGCTAGGTTGCATTACAGGCAGCAAGGGCTCTCCATCCCCTTGACAGTCATTGGCAATATGCTCAGCTTTGTCCCACGTGATGTTCAGTTTCTTGGGTGTAATTGTCGGAGGTCTTTTTCTTGGATCCAGTGGTTGTCTACTCAAACGTCCTTATCTTCCTGAACTGGGCTGTTGCCTTCCCAATGCAGCACCCTGACAACTGTTCCCACATCCTTATTTTAAACGATGGGGTTGCCTAGATAAACCTCTCTGCCCCTTCCAGCTGTCAGTGTCCAACTGCTACCCTTCTGTTGGGGCAGTGACATTTATACACATGGTCTTTGACATTTCCTGGCTCATCTAAAGGCTAACTTTTGTTGCTTCTTCATCAAAGTTGGGTGTTACATGCTGTGGTTTTGTCCCGCCTTCATCCTCCATGGCCAGTTCTCAACCTGAAGACTGAAAGAGGGTTGAGGGCTGTGCTCTGAAAGCCCTTTGAGGATATGTTTTGTTCTCATTCAACTGTAAAACATTTGCTCAGCTCATTTCAACTCAGCTAACACTACTATCTGAGACGGATGTGTATAACTGTACCGTCTGCGTAAAAATGTTATGGGAAATTATGCTGTTAAATAATGGACCCAAGTGATAACATGTATAGATTGACCAGAAGAAGACTGAGAACTGAACCTTGTGCATACAGAATGTTAAGATTGTCAATTTCACGATTGTCCATTGTAACAAGGAAGAAGCAGACACAGTGCTCTAGGCAGTGAAGAAGAACTGAATGGTCCACTGTATTAAAGGCTGTGCTAACATCCAGAAGAACAGCAAGTAATTCAAATAGATTTTTCTTATTTTTATACTTATTTCATTTGAAATGTATTTAATTTAAGAATATACAGTATGTGGTCTTTTCCATCTTATATATTGGACACACACACACAAAACACTGGCCATTGTTATTCAGTTCCGGTAGACCAAATATTCCCACAGTTGGGACTAATAGCACATACACACACACACACACACACACACACACACACACACACACATACACACACACAATTCACACTCCTTCTCATCCAATGAGTCAAGCCCTTCAGTATGATGATACGTTTTTTTTTTGTTTTCAAAACCTGTCCCAAAGGTCTATTGCTATGGATCATGTCACTGTTCTTTATTGGAAAAAGATAAAACCTCCACATGCAGGTGGAAACCATGACTAAATGCTACAGAACAGTGACTACAGTAGATTTACTGGAGGTGATATTGTTTTATGTAATAGTGTACAAGTTAAAGATTAAAGTTCAAAATCAGTGATGAAATGACAGTTGGAACACCAGAGATACAAGATCTTTGAGATTAAAATTCAGTAAGATATTCTCACATATGGACTAGTATTCTTTTTCCTTGTCATGGTTGAGCTGTAATCGGGTCCGATCGAGTTAGGCCCGACAGGGCCCGAGCCCGACTACTACATTTTGATTGACAGCTAATTAAAAGCCTCCACCCATTTACAGCCCTACATTATTAAAATGTGCGCACACACACAACCTTTTGCTTTGTGTCAAAAATGAGTCATTTTGTTTTAACATACTTGATGACTAACGTAGGCTATAGGTCATTTGGAAGTTGGAACAAAGAAATAAAATAAAGTCCTCTGTAACATTGTGACATCTCAGCACTCCAAATAGGCATACACTTAGGCTATAAATAGGCCAACATGCAAATAACAATGAGTCTTTCTTAAAAAAAATAAATTAAGATACATTCTAAATTAAGATGGATATAAGATATTATAATTTGAAAAACTCTTACTCACCAAGATTAGGTTGCATGTTTTTGTAAAGGAAAATGATCAAATCCACTGTAGTTGGCTCCAGCACGGCCCTGCGCTCATTGATGAGCAGCACTCAACATCCTTTCACTGCTGCTGCTACTGGCCCGGATGTAAAGTACTGATCTGGCTGCAATTTTTGGGTAGCATGGTTTGTTGATTTTCCACCAGCCGAGAACATCCATTTCATTTTCCATGACAGCCATTTCAATGTAGCAAGTGACCACATCATCTTCCCAATCAGCTTGCTGTTCATTTTCCCACACACAGGAGAAGTGGGTTAGACTCTGGAGAACTCTGGGTCTTGCATCTCCACATCTAGTGCACCTGCAGCCATGGCTTGCAGAACAGTGTGGGCATGAGCATGTATGGCATTCCTGTCTGAGTGTGACAACATTCTCAGCTGGATACATTTTTGCCAGAGGAATGTTGCAACCTTATGGACGTCCTGTATTATCACTTTCTGTACGAGCCAGTCTTCGTGCCGTTTACGCACAACAACTGAAGAGGCATTGGGCTGACAGTGGCGTTTCTCACACGATTAAGTGTTGGATACTTGTCTCCCTCAAGTTCAAAATCAAAAAACCCTGTGTGGCCCATGGTATTTTTTAAATGTGCATGCTCTCCCTCCAGCTTTTCATGGCGCTCATAATAATTGGCCTGTATAGAAATCAGTGTGAGGTACACCATACTGAACCAAGTGTCTTTCATTTGCAGCAATGTTGTTGACAGTTGCGTAGCCGACTGTTGGCATACCTGACTAATGGTTTGCCCATGGCTTTGACGCAGTACCTTATAAATGACATGGTCAATGGTCTGAGAGAGGAAGCGTCAAGGCCAAACAATTGTGAGGATACGGTTTTGACGCAGAAGTATAGATCAGCCTTAAGTCCACCTAACCCCTGGTTAATCCAAATGTGGGCAAAGTGGATGAGTGGGGCTATTCTGGTTAGTGCAAATCATAATTACAAGTGGTCACACGTTTAATTATCTAAATCTAACTGACTAAGCATGAAATCGAGACGGACCTACATCAAAGTTGACATGGACACAGTAAACTCTCTATCCTGTGTATGATTGTGATTGTACTGTGCTACCTACACATATTTTTTAAAGTCCTCTGAGTTAGTAGGGATCATTTGGTTGATAACCTGAACGAGCTGAAGGTTTCAGTTTAAACCTGTGGAAATGGCTGCTAATGCTAATCCCTGTTGGATGTGTACGTATCATTGATTCTGCATGGACACTGCTGTCTACACTGGTGGTTGTTGTCATGGCGATAAGTTCCGCAAACACTGTTTGACCTGGGTCTGTCCTGCAATCCCTGGATTGACCCTTGACCTTTGAGGCACTGGCCAATCAAAACAATGCAAAGCCAAACAGTAATCTCTTTTGGTCTAATGAGGAGCACGGGACAACCACAAACACCCACAGTGATGTTTAACAGGCATGCAGTTATGAAAACACAGATTATAGGGACAATTTCTTTATTTATCTCAGCTGTGTAATTCTTTATAATAAAACACACACAAAGTAAATGCTGTTTCTTTCAATGACCTTGGCTCACTATTGTTTCTGTTAACTCAATCAATTTAATCCAAACCGAATACACCCCTAGGAAAAGAGTCCATTCAGGCTCTTAGCCTGTGTGTGTGTGTGGGTCCTGTAATACTTAGGAATGCCAGCCATGCCGAAGGATTTCATATCCCCTAAATGTCTGCAGAGTGGCCCCTTACACACACACACAAACACACACACTCATTTTGCGGTATAACAGAGTCTTGGCTAGACTCAGAGATGGAGAGAGACCCCCTGCACAGTACAACCTTTCCACTTCACTGGTGTGTGTGTCAGTATTTAGTAACTGGCGCTATCTCCCTGTGTTCCTGTCCAAGTTATTTCAGCTGAAGGTGCTCACACCGTGGACTGGGTTCACCTCTGCACCTCTACCAACCAGGAATGTGAGTGCAGCCCTGACATTCTCTTCTGATTTGGCCCACTGTCAGAAACTGTAGTGAAATTTTAAAAAAAGAATCTAATGTGCACTAACCATATGGTCTGCCATTTAATTGTCATATCAATTTGACTAATATTATATACTATTATATGTTAATTATATAATTATTTTGACATTATCTATATGATTACATTTTTTGCAAGTAAAGAAAAATAAAACTGGCTAGATTCATGCCCACTTCTTCATGTTGAAGAAGAAACTGTGGATTCCAGAGTGATTTTCCACAATAATTTTCATCATTTGAATTTTAGCCTAATGACAACCTGCAATCTGGCAAACGTTTTGGGTTTTATTTCACAGTCACTGGGTTAAAACCCATAAAGAGGCAGTATGTCACCACAAACCTTTGTAGTCTGCCCTTTAGACCCTTTCTGTATGTGTTTTCCACATAGAAAATTACATATTTTTATGGCCTAGATATATGTCAATTTATGAAATTGTTCTTAATTTCAAAAGGGTTGCTATTTGATTTTATTAATTTTATTTATGTACATATATGTTTATACCTAATATGTCCTTGTATTTTATTCATAGCATTAGATAAATGGCATTTGCATATGGGTAGTAGAAGCCGGCTTCTTCATTGCAGAGCTGCCTGGTAACATGAAGGATTTAGGCTGAAACAGGCAGAAAAGAGTTTAACTTCAATTCTTCCAACTGGCTGCATTTAGCAGCAAAGAGCAAAAAATGTGATTAGCACAGAGCATTCTGGTTGTTGAAGTTTTTGCATGCAAAATATTTTCCCTTTTTTTTCTATTTATGACAAGCAACAACTGTCACTTTAAATCTGAAGCCGTCTCTGCCTTTTGGACAAGAGTCAGAATTCAGGTAAACCGAGTGGTGGACCTTCCTAGCCATATGCATTGATATGTACTCAAACTCTACAGAAAAATCATGTACCTTTTTACAATCAAAGGGACAAACCAACAAAGTGACATTCAGGTAAACAGTCTCTTACTGTTTTACAACTTTGGTAGTAAACAACTACACAGAAGCTTTAAGCTATAGGTCATATTAGGTAATCTACACCTTCTCTAAAAAAACTATGAAAATATATTACAACAAGCATCTTGTGCACTACAATAAAGCAAAAATAGCAAACCTAAGAAAGCCTTATACACACAGTTCTGAAAAATACTTCATCTTCTGTCCTTCAAGCTTTGATAAAGAAATGAGAGCGCACACAGGCAGGCAGAGGAGTTTTAAACCACAGTACATAATTAGGGAGAACAGTACTTCAGACTGTAGGGGCAGTCGATGAATTTCATCCAGTATGCAAGGTTGTGGCAAACTGGGGGGCTGTTTTTGTTATGATTATGTAGGCGACCTAGAAAGAGAGCTCAGTGACATTTTGGATGAAAAAGAGAAGGACTGAAGTGGATCTTTATGCAGGATAGTGATACTATCTTAAACTATCTCCCACAGAAACCTCATCCCATACAGGAATCTATTATGTGACTTTTATCAACAATCATAATTGTCATTACGCAAAGCACAACTAAAATGTCATGTGTGATGGCGACATATTGGTATAGGATACAGTCTCTGAATATATCAGCATATCCCATGCTGAGCTACCAGCCATTATCTGACACTTTACATCCTCCACATGGACATACTTGGGAACAGGTGCTAAAATTTGATTTTAAAGCCAATATCCACCAATACCAATGTCTTATATAATAAAGATATTAAAGATAATAATAATAATTGAAAATATCTGTAACTGATTTTATTAGTAGTAGCAACATCATATTTATGTAAAGTCTATGAATGTTAAGTTAAGGTTATGAGCACACCTCTACATGCTGAAGGAGCCATAAGATCCAGACATGTTAAGTCATTTTCACATGCATCACACAGGTTGACCCTGCATCTCATTAGCTATTTTTTATTATTATTTTATTTTAAGTATGTCTGTGGATGCTCTCATCCATCCAGGTCATGTTATGTCCAAGAGTTTACATGGACTCAGCAGGACTGAGGAGGCCACTGGGGGGAGTTGTGAAGTCCAGTTGCCTCGAATTAAACTCTTGGACAATTTACAATGTAACGTTCTTACAACATGTACATGAAGTTGTACCTAATTTAAACAGGGTTTATATAAACTTTGCACATAAATGTACATGTATTTTTTAAGTCCATATACAGTGATACGTGTCCATATATTGCATTTGAAATAGAGAGAAAAACACGTGTGACAGTGAGACATTTATATGAACTGTATGGTCATACTTTTGGCATCCACGCTGCGTGGGGGCTTTTATTTTGAAAATAGTTCCTCCGTTTTCCTGTAATTGTGCTTTTTTATCGGCCTTAATTGACGCGACAGCCTCCGGATTTATCTGTCTCCATATGACTGGGCTTTCATCCACAGCGGGGTTCAGACGCGCCCTCTGAGGAGCGAGCAGGCTACTGGACCTTGACAGAGACAAAGAAAACACACACGCACACACACACACACACACAGAGCGAAAGAGAGCGAGAGAGAGAGAGAGAGAGAGAGAGAGAGAGAGAGAGAGAGAGAGAGGAGAGAGGCCAAATGAAAGAGCGTTATCAGCGGCAGAAGGAGCGCGGCGCGCAGACACCGGGGAGGCTCTTTTTTCCGTCCCCCCCTTTTTATGGTTGTCGGATCATAAACGCTTAAGGACTTCATATAAACATGCACCTACTGGGAATATCTCTTTTACTGGCATATCACCTCTACACTAACCGCGCCAGCGACCTCAGCCACAACGACTATTATGAATACTACGAACACGAGCAGATGGACGAGCCGGTAAGTTGGAGGAGAAAACGTGAGAGCGAGTGTGTGTCTGCACTAAACTTTCAGCTGATGGACTCGGTCAGGTGGTTCATCACACACATCATCATTGGTGATATTATTTGCTGGATATCTGTTTGTGTTATTTCAATACAGAGGGGCCCCAGCGTGGCTCAGGGGCCAACACGTGAATCCTGATGTTTTTTCTCTTCTTTTAATGGACTTTATTGTATAGACTTTATTGTTTAACAATGCTGTCTTCACAATCTCTCCCCATTGACACATCTCAGCTCATATATGGGCTATATATTATACTGAGGTCTTGCTGATAAATGTATCATTACGGACTTGTCATGTCAACCTTTTCATGAATTGCAGGGCCACTTATGATATTTGATATTAGGCATCTGTAATATTGATGTCTGTATTGTGCACAAAGACAACTTGGAGCCACCTGCTGATAACACAGTGATATAACATACTGTATATTAACACTAAAATAATAGATGTCCAGAGCTTTGACACCACATTTACCAATGGTAGATGTTTAATATCTAATAGACTACTGCAGGAATGAGTCCAAACACCTGTAAATGCATTTTAGCACTTCCTGTTCACTCTTACTGTTTTATGGTTTGTGGTTAATGCAGATATCATTAAGTTGACAGACTAGCAAGGTCTTCCTGGCTGCATCTGATTGGTCACTTTCACTGGTCTTCTGGTTTTCAAACCGCAGCGTTAGCTCACTAAACTGTTTCTTATAGCTTGAAAATAGTTCAGAGAAATGTGGTCCTAAAAACCTTGAGGTGAGAAACACACAATCAGACCTATATTAGGTCCATAACATCTGTTTAGAATTATTTTTTTAATTGAATTTTTGACATGCGCCTGAAGCACTAATTCTGGAATTGTCATGTGACACTAGTGCTGTTTGAACTTGTTCCCCAGTAAAATTGATGCTCTAGTTATAGAATATTGTAGTAAGCATTAGCTATTTATTTCTGGCGATTTCTGGTTTTTCTTTCCAAAACTTTTTCCATAAGGATGCCATTATTTCAAAATGTGTGCATCCACACATATCCACACAAAATCACTGAAACGCTATAGTACATACGCCAGGCCTGGGAGTGGCGCTGTAACGCTACCACAGACACATGCCAAAAACAGAAGAAGACATGGGGCATGCACACAAAACTTGTGCAATGTAAAGAGAATAACATGGATCTAAAAACGTCATAGTTATTGTTCACTTGCGGCTCACTGGGCTTTTAGAGCAGCAGAAGATTTTCCTGTAAAAGCAACAACAAGCTCCATAGTTTGTTGTTGTCGGAGTGAGCGCATGCAGCTTAGCATTTTTTGAGCTGTTAAAACACAGGATCTGTGTGGATGAAGCGCCCAAAGGTTTAAAAACCTACGGATGCACAAATCTGCATTTTTTTAGTTCTGGCATTGAAACTTGAGTTAGGTGTTTCTGCAAATACTGATCCAATACCATGTACTTTGCTACCGTGGTCGTCGGTGCTGCAAGACTGAAATATTTCCATGCAGTTGACTCCTGGATCCATGTTCCGCACCTGCAGTGGACAAACATCCAAGCATGATCAGCTCTATGGATGAGGCCTAATACACAGCACCTGATCAGGGGCGATATCTGATATAAATATTGGATTATGTTCACATTTGGGCTTGAAATTCGTATAAAAACACAAATCTGTTCTCGTTACCAGACATGTTCAGACTTTTCCCCAGTCTGTACAAAGGCTTTTTTGAAGACCTTGACTTTGTACCCTCTTCTTAACAGACTGGATGACTCAAATGTACATTTTTAAGTGGTACTCTACCAATTGTTAATGCTGTTCAGAAGTACCAGGTGATATTATTCAGGACAACCTGTGTATGGTCTGGGGAGTTTGAGATAAATTGCTGCCATTTTTTAAATTTTTTGCAGAGCTTGACTGATTCAAGTCAAGGATATCTCTTTAGCCGTCTACTTCCTGCAAATCCAGATGTAAAAAATATACAGTAACAAAAAGCCACTAAAGATTTCTATCCCATCCTTGAGTGGTTTACACTTCTTAACTATCTGTTGTTCACGTTCCAACTTTTATTCCCTGATGTGTCTGGCTTCGGACGAGTGAAAATAAAAGGCATGTTACTAACAGTCAGCGCTCAGGACGAGAAGCCTCAGCCAGCTCGGTTTAATTGTGTTTTTGTAACTGATTGTAGTCATCTGTTCTGCAGTGCAGGATATCACTAAATGTTTAGCTGCGGCTTTTCTACTTGAGCCGCTGGATCTCAAAGGTCAAGGAACACAAACACTGATTTTATGTATCGCCCTGTAAAGCGGTACTTTATTGTTTTTTCACACAGAGGAGAGCTTCTTAACCGGCTTTGTTAAATGGATGTTATCCATCTGTTGAGTGCAATTGTAACAGACCTTTTCTTTAATGTCATGCCAGAATGACAGATTGAACTGAATTAACAGAGAAACTGGATGAGAGAGAGGGCAGTGAGCATTTTTTCAGGGAGGTTGGCAGAGGGGGGAGGATTAGGAAGGGGGTACTTTCAAATTAGCCAGAGAAAAGAGCCAATGGAGGCAGGTGTCATAGGGGTCAAGTGTGTGTGTGTGTGTATATGTGTGTGTGTGTGTGTGTGTGTGTGTGTGTGTGTGTGAGTAGCTTCCACAGAGGCAGATTGGGGCAAAAGAGAGGGGGGGTCATGGGGTGAGTGCTAAGCAGTAGCATGCAGCCATTTGATCACAGTAGAGTCTTAATTGGGATGATGAGTTTCTCTCTCTGTCCTCCACCTTTAAAGCTCCCATCAGTCTGTGGAATTTCAACCAGCTCATCCCCACTGTCAGGAGAAAAGCTCACGCACGTAGCTATGAGGTGTCAGGGGGATTAAACAGCAGATGCCTTTTCACTTGAGCATTTGAAGATAAAGCAGCAAGGGCTGCAGGGGTGAGGTCAATTTCAGCCTTTGTATTAGCAGTTCAGCTTTATTTAGAAGTTTCACGGCACAGATGTTTCTAGCCTCTTTACTTGTTAAATGTTAAATGTTTAACCTTCCTATTTAAAAAAAGATATAAAAAGTAAAAATGGTAAATATATATATATATTTACCATTTTTACTCTTTTTTTAAATAGAAGGTTTAACCTATATATATATATATATATATATATATATATATATATATATATATATATATATATATATATATATATATATATATATATATAGTCTGGTTAGTCTGGAGAACATAGCCTCACTATCTCACTCACCCTCTTGTTTTAATGGACTGTAAACTCAATACATTCCCCTTAAACTTTACAAACACTGTCAATCAAGCTAGTGTCATTAGCTTACATCTTTGTTGGCAGATCTGTGGATGGATTTTAAGACTGTGCATTGTTAGCATACTAGCTTGGACATGAGTGATTTTCCCACAACTTCAACACTGCTGCATCAGCAACCTTGCAGAGGTTACTCCTTCTTTTGATTTCTTTTCTCTTCTTTTATCAATAGTTCAAGGACTCCCTGCCATTTATCCAATATTTATCTCTCTTGGTGGTTGCATTGCTGGTGATCCAAGTCAGTGCAGTGTCAATGTTCTTTGGATGAGCTGCTGTTACTACACCACAATGTTGCAATTGCAGAGACTGCAACCCAGTGTCTGGCTCAATTTGCATTGGCTTTAGTCGACTGCAGCATCATGAGCCGCTCAGAGTAAAACCTAGGGCTATTAGTAAGGAAGTAATTAGTAAGGTTTTAGTATTGCTCAAGTATGAAAACCATGTTATGGCAGGGCTGTTTGCAGGAAGCAGGTTTAGCAGGGGTGATGTTAAGGGTGACAGCGCTTGAGAATAGCAAAGTGCAAAGTGACCTACCTCCAATACCCCCATCACTTCAACCCTTTGCTAATCATGTACATTTAATGAGAACAGCCTGTGTAAAGTTACTTATTTAGTAATGGCTGCCTTGGTTAGCTGATTTTGAGGCTACTGTGGGAACCTTAACGAGTATAGGATTTGTATTCATTATTAGCTGTGTATAGCTGGTTATGTTTAAGCCACTGATGAAGCCCTGTTTGGTTAGCATTAGCTCTAGTTTGCAGGCTACCAAACTGAATGTCAGCCTGCAGTTGAACCAGCTAAAGTTGTATTATTATGATGATTATGATAGGGGTTTAATGGCAATCAACTGTACTATATGAGCTTTTTGAAAGTGTCATTTTCTCATTCATTCAGTCAGTATCACAGCACATATCAGTACAACTTTGTTAGCAAGACATCTTTACAAGATAGTAAAGACTGGTCATGCTGAGATGTCTTTGTGTCCTTCATGTATCATGTTGGAGCAAATCCAACAATACCAGTATGAGTTCTAGCCTGGAAGAATCCATGTTTGAGTTCAGAACAGTGCTGTCAGAAATGTATTAATAACATCAACATGCACACTAAAACAACAACAAAACCTGAGCATGTTTCGACTCATTTGATTTACTACATTTGGCTTCTTAGTGGAGGAAAAATCCCCGGTCAGCCTTTCTAGTGAACCTTGTTCTCATTTGTCTTCACGACTTTCCTAGTGGTTCCTCTTTGTTTTTTACCTCTCCTCCATGTTTTCTTTGGCTTTACACATGTAGTTTTCCTTTTGACCTGCAAGAGCAGAACATTTTCTGCTTCAGTGCTTTGGATGTTTTTTGAAGGTAAGCCCTATCAACCTACTGATCCTGCACCAAACAGTATTTTAAAATAACATGTTGTTGGAGGGTAATAATACCACTGCAAGATGAAAGAGGCTCTACCACACATGGCAAAAAAGTGAGTGCCAACAAGTTTTTTTTTTTAAATGCAACATAACAGCCTACTTTAATGTTAATTAAGTCCTGCTTATTTTTATTGGCAACTTGCTAAGTATTATATGACAAGCTTTATTCTTATTTTAGAGCATAACCCTAACTGCTGCAACAGTGAAATTTCTAACATTTGGCCCATTTCTGATCTACTGTCAATATATGTAAAGGTCCTTCAGCTAATAAATACTAGATTATGTGCTTTATATGTTTTTAGATGTGTGTACAGTTCATATATATATACAGGTCACAACAGTTCAAGGCTTTTAACATCGCACATCAGCAGCCACTTTTCTGGGTCCTTGTATCGAAAACGTGTGCCCCAGGATTTCATACTAGGACCAGTGATCTTCTTCATATATGAAAATCTATCAAAGGCTGTGATCTGTTTATATGTAGATGACATGGCTATCTATTTCTCATACTCTTCTGCAGTGCAAATTTAATTCTCGCTGTCTGCCTTATCTCTTATCACTGAGGTCACTGCTTTTGCTAAAGGTAATGTAAACAAAACTTGATCATAATGCATCAATAATTTGGTAATTTTGTCATTACTTCTTAGAATCTGACATATGTAAGCAATAAGTATGACATTGACTCATAGTTAGAATCGGGTGCAGAACAAAAATGTAGCATTGATCCCACAACAAATACCTGGTACTGGTGTACCTGTGTACCAGTTTGTCCAGGTTACGAAACAATGCACTAAAAGATGCTGAAACATTTTTTCTTTTTTTTCTTTTTTTTTAGACAGTGAGAGTCTAAAGAGAGTGAGAGTCTAAAGCAGCTTTTTTAGCATGCATTTTAAAGATTTCTAGCAGTTTACCATTTGTTTGCTTGCAAAAGTCTACTGTGTCATCTGGTGTACTTCAGGGCCATAGCTCCACCACAAACAGGACATCAACATTTTTCATATAGTCATACACTGTCATCCAGACCAAAAATGTAGATGATGCAAATGATTAGGTGTAAATATGGGGGATAGACAAGCGGAGCCAAGAATCTTGTATCCCCAGGTGCTGAGCAAGCCAGTGCAGAGCTGTCTGGTATAGAGCAAGGACAGCTGGTGGAGTCACTGTCTGCAGCGGACAGTTTCTATTGGATGAAAACATCTGGGTGGGAAATGCTGGAGAGTATATGGTTTTTTAAAGAAACGGAAAAACAGCGAGAGTGAGAGCTATAAGAAAAGTGTTTTGTTACTGTGTGAACACACACACCATACGCTCGATTGCTTTATGTTATGGCCATCATAAGCTGTCCCAGAGTGCAGCATTAGTATAACTCCACTTTAATGCCTCTGATTGGCTGTTTGAAGTAGCAATGAGCCAAGAAGGAATGACCACAGTGTAATTGTTGGTGTTGTTGATGCACAGATTTCCATTTTTTTTTCAATATTTATGACCAGTCATTTTATCTCTTTAGCAGTAGAATTTTCCCTTTTATTTGTCTGGCAGCTTTTCAGTGCTGTTCTTATCTTTCCACTTTGAACTGTAGTATTTTTCAGCTTCTTGGCCTGATTCTCAGCTCTAATTACCTCTTTGAGCCGCAGATGTTTGCTCAATCTGGTTTTAACATTTATTTCTGAAGACAATAATGACAAATAATATTTGTCTTTGTAATATAATAACATGTTTACATTCATTTGCTACTAATTGCCTGACATTACTGCCAACTATTTGGGCACATTATTTTGAATGTATGCTTTAAAGCTTCTGTGTTGACAGTAGATTAATGCTGATGTGTATATCAGATGCAAATGAACGGGACCCAGCGGCTACTAGGAAGGCAGGAAAACATTCTTTAACATGGCTTAAAATTCAATTATTAGAACCATGCAACCATAAATGTATATTTTTACATGCTGTAATTTCATTTAGCTGTTCCCTGACATATTAGCATTCCAACTTTTCTGCATAAAAAAACACATTTTATGTGTTTCCTACAGAGCTCAGCATACAGCACTCATGTTTCTACTATACATGATTAGTGCTTGCATTTCCATCCAAACATATTGACATGTAGTTACAACGGTGCCTCATAAAATATGCTAAATGTTCTCATTAAACTTACATAGTGATGAGTCTGCATGCTCGTCCTGTAAAAATGTCACTGTTGTTTCCAGGGTGTGTGGAAAAATTTCCAACTATGTTGTCAACTTTTGACGTGTTGACCGAAACAGTGTGTGTTCAGGGTGCATTTCCCTCTCACCTAGCATGAAAAAACAAATACAAAACCTTTCCCTTCTGCTGAAGTCGGCTTAAACTGATAATGATTTTTAGTTGTGTCACAGTCTCGTGTAATCTGTAGCGGCTGCATCACTCACTTCATCATAGTGGACATGTCTAAGGATAGAACAATATCAGTTCTCTTTCTTTAGCCTTGACCCTGTCCTCTCCCAGCCCCTTTCATCTCTGACTTTCTATTTATTCTCCATCCAACTCTTTGCCCTCATCTGTCTCTCTCTCCCTCTCTGTCTATATCTCTCACCCATATTTCACAACCCGCTGGAGTCAGCAGAAGAATGTGGTGTGTAATTAGCAACCATTTGGCAGGAATTTTCTAGGATTTCTCTGTAGACCGCCAGCTCAGTCTCACTCTGAGGGTGAAGATAGGAGACTATACAGTATATGGATGATGTTTAGGCCTTTAGCAGGCTTGATATAGGGGGGCAACATGGGGGTGTAGTTTTACAACATTGGAACAAAACATACCATAATAGACTTCAGAAAACACAGGGGGGGCACTGAAGTAGAGGATGTTTTTTCAGAACCTACATCATAGAGGATCTTACATGGTCAGTGTTATTAAGAAGGCCCAACAACATCTATACTATAAGGTCTAAAGTTCCAACAGGGAATCATCCCAAACCAGACATGGCCAGACCCTTACATTGAGAAAGCTAAGGGTAACTGATTTTTTTATGTTTTCTTCTGATTGCTTTTTTATGTTTTTTTAATAATAATTTAACAAATTTAAAACAACTAATACTTGTGGAGTTAAAACTCATTTCAAAAAAGAAAGAAAAAATCTGAAACCAGACATGTGTGTTTAAAGAGCAGCTGACAGGGAAGCATGGCCATAGCTCAATAATATTACAACACAATAAATCATACTAAAATGTATTACACTAATGCTGGATGCTATACCCAAAACATTGTGAACAATCTATATAGATCTATCAACAACAATTTATGATGGTTTTAAATAGCCTGTAATGTGTTAATGTGCTTGACTTCTCTTGGATGGTGACTGTCACAGACACCTGCATCGCTGCATGTAATCATCTGGAGTATATAATAATAGTTATTTTAAAGTGTAAAGTTTTGCTGTATTTATCGTGCGGTACAAATTTAGCACAAGTCATCTTTGCTAATGCCATGTCAGAAACATTTTCATGTTAATTAGCTTCAGGCTGTAGTGTGTGTGTGTGTGTGTGTGTTGATCTCTAATCATCATTGATAGAAACCAGGTGGGTGAGATTACTCACATGTGCGTTTTATATCCGAAACTCTCTCTCTCACACACATAGAGCCACTCAGGTCAGAACACTTGACTTTGAATCATCCTTTTTAATGTCATCCTCATTTCATAGCTGTCTGCACTCTGCTACAGAAAGGTCATCTTTCTTCTATTCAGCCTTCCCTTATCTTTCCGTTCCCTTCTTTTGAGCCAAAAACAACCAGAATGACTCGCAGCACCTAATCTGTTATGTTGTGAAATAATCAGAGTTGTAGTTTCGATTGAGTTAGTGAAGGACCCAGACTATTAAAGTAGAGGGTACGCTTCAGGAATAAAACCCCCTTTTTAACTTGAATGAAGAGGCAGAAAGTTGCAACACCCCTACATTTGTGTATTGTCTGTTTCCTTTACCTTAAACATGGTGCTTTTGTTATTTGACAGTCAGGTTACATACTCACATATTCCTAACAGTACTCGGTTAAGTTTAGTTATTACAACTACTTAGATAAAATGTAAACATAAAACTGACTTGGTTAGGTTTAGAAGTTTAAAGAGTGTGCATATAACCATAGATGAAATATCTATGACATCACCCATAGGTTTTTGAAGACCTATTTTGAGTCCCTGTGGGAGGTTCTGACGGCCGCCATGTTGACAGTGTCACAGTCTGGCTGTCTATTTTTGCACCAGGCTGTAAACATGTTGGTTTCTGCTGTAAAGTTGGACATTCTAACACAGAGCTTTATGGAGATTGACTCACTTTTGGAGCTAGCCCCTGAATCCCATGTCATCGATGCACAGGGGATAAAGGCTATTAGAAATAAATCATGCATATCATGCATTATACTGTGTCTTAAAATGATTTTGAAAGGTACTAATTTGGTGATTTGGCCATTGAGTAAACAGTTCCATCATTTGTACTGTTACACTATTGGATATTTTCCATACCATGCATGTCATGACAACTTTCATAAACATTTTACATTATAGCAATTCATCTACTATAAACATTTTGCCATAAAAACATTACCTACATGTATAAACATGTATAGAAACAGTGTGTGCTAAAAGTTTACTTGGTTAAATGTACATATACTATGTGGTTAGAAGAAAAATTGTCCCATTCTTCTCCAACATTTCCTTGGCTAGAATCCCAGCCAAGCCTACAGATCAGAGTAACATACATGCACACACTGGTCATTTCAAAGACCAATAGACCGTCATCTGAAATCCTACTGCATGCTTAGGCAATACGTCTTAGCCTGTATTTGTCCTTCCTTCCACCTTTTTTCAAAATACACAAAAATGATCTTTTTTTGTAATCTACCATCTGTCATAAGACTAACACAAATCAAATCTAATCCAAGCTAATGTAACCTGATAGTCATCCTCCCTTTTCCACCTCGTATCCCCGTCTCACTCATTCAGTCCTCACCTCCTTTCCTAACCTCAATCTATCTGTGTCATCTAAACCAATGTGTGGTAATCAGTGAATTTATTCACAGAAAACCTTCCTGGACCTATTATATTTAAAAAGTCAACATGTAAAAATGATACATTGGTCCATGTGTGCTCTGAGTTTGCTGTTCTCTGACGATCACTGTGGTCTCTCTTTTTGACTCTTGAGCTTGAAGTATGTGAGAGCTCATTCAGGGTGTTTTGATGTGTGAAGGTTAACCAATTGGTGTCAGGCCCTCTAAAGACTGACCTGCAGACCCCACTGGTTGGCATGCAGTGTGGGACTGAATGGGATGTGTGGGGGGGCTGAATGAGGGGAATGAGGAGAGAATGAGGGCTGAAAGCAGGTCAGCGAGGTCAGAATGCATAATGAAATGAGATCGTCACGGTGAGAGGAAGAGTGGCAGTATCTCAGCTGCAGGATTGGATGTGGCAATTTGTTGTCTTCCCAGAAAAAATTTGATGTGCTTTTACCTAAGCTTCGACAAAATGATTATGAAGAACACAAGATAATCACAAAAGATGAACCATAATGGAAATGGTCTTAATGGAAACTTATTAAATTGTGTGTTATAGCAAGGTAAATAAGGTCTGAGGAATGATGTGCCTTCAGCAGGTCATTATAGCAAATTTAACCCCTACAGGGTGACAGGGTGATAGTGTTCACTGCACCCATAGCAGCAGTTTGCTTTTCAGAAACAAACTGACCAATCAGAACCGAGTCTAACAGTCTAACTATATAAAGAAAGAATTGAAAACAACTGTATGCAGGCTACTGTACCATCAGTATTCAAACCTGTCCTGTGTAGCTGATGCAGACTCTTGTGCTGATTATCATCCCAAGTGACATTTTCATGCTCTCACAAAAACACACTTTGTTTCAGGAGCTTGTCTTCTCCTCCACAGTAGTGGTGTTTGCAGACATTACTATGCCAATAAGACAAATGAGCACAAACATTTCCAAGAGTTTAAATTGAGGCAACTGGACTTAAGGATTGTTTTTTTGAAGACGTTTCACCACTCCCCCAAGTGGCTTCTTCAGTTCTGCACAACATTGCACTTGTTGAATACACACTACATTAACTATGAAGGATCACGAAGTGATGAAAATGTTTTTCTAGTGTAGACTTAACAGGATTAAGAAGACTAACATGTTTTTAATAATAATAATTGATAGTGACAGTATTATTAAGAAAATTGAAAAGGCATAGAAAATGCTGGTAACACTTTATAATAAGGGGTGTATCACCTATAAAGGTATGTTGGGACACATTTGGGCCATTTTGAACAGTAGATGATGAATAGTACTGTATGACATGCTGAGGTTTTTAACATAAAAATATATTAAATTTCAAAAATGCAACAAAACCTCTGTGTTGTTCAAAGATATAGTCTTTGCAACAGAGAAATGGGAACATCTTGCCATCATACAATATCTTTACAGCAGCAAAGTAGAGTAACTATTAGATAACTTTTAATGTATGTGCCTTGAAAATAGCAAGGACCTGCATTTTTCATGCAGTCATAGTGATGTATACAAAAACAGTTACATACAGTTCCCTTTAGCACCTTTCTTCAATATATTGTGGTATTTGTGTCTCTGTACCTCTGTCTGAGGGCCACAGTGCTGTAATTGCACATCAGGACACATATAGCCTGATTATGTCATCTGACACTAATTCAGTCATCGTGTGCTGGAATTCATCCAGACTCCTTCTGAATGACTACCTGGAATTGACCCAAGTGTTCCAGCCAGAGCCTGATGAGGTTCTTCACCAACCAAATGTAAGGAGCCCCACAATGATGTTTATAAGTACACAACAATGACAAGCAGACAACTCCTATTTCTATATAAATGACATTATGCTAGTACTACGCATGTGGACAGTCCGCAGACCTCTCATAAAAAAGCAGCTATCCTCAGAGGAAATACACAAGTCTCCATGAAAACAATTGAGTCTGTGGGTTATATGGAGTAACAGCTATATATATATAGTTGTTCCTAGAGATGCCATTCTCCTCTATTGTTTTTGGTTTAACTGAAGGCTAACAGTGTTTCCCCTGCCATTGTTTTGAGAGACCACTTGCCTCCCTTAAACCAAGGAGTGGGCAGAGCTAACCTTAGTGCAGCAGAGACAGGTGACAGGCTAGCTGGCCACATTAAAGTCAAAATATTTAGGCGTTATGCATAAATGCTGGATGTTGGACTTATGATGTCATACAATTATTTGAGTAACCACTCTAGTGCCCACCTCAGCCCCATCTCTTTGCCTGTAGTGGGAGTTTTGGTGGACTGCGCCAAGACTTTAGCACTGAATGCACAATAAACAACACTTAGAGTATCTGGATGCAGTGTTGTGAATGACGCTGCTTCCTGACTGTTTACAATAAGGCTTCATGACTTGATTTTGTTACCAGTTTGTTGTGGGACAGCTGACATTGTGTTTTGCTTGAATGCTTCGTGGCCCTCTGTGTGCACTGCCCTGCAACGCCTTGCCAATTTTTCATCAAACTTGTTCTTTTCCATGCAGCTTCATTTTCTATTTACATAGTTCCTTCTTATCTAAGTAATCCAATCTAGTCTAATTTCTCTGTGGGGGTTAAGTCTGGGCTTTGACTGAGCCACCGCTGTTTTTTTTTTCTCGTTTCTCCCTCTCAGTGGTAGTGTTAAGCATGATGGTACCACCACTATGCTTAATTTAGTATTAGCAAATTGATCAGAATCTGGAATTTACTGGCTGACCAGTGCATCTGTAGTCCTTTGGCCTGTTTGTTTGTGTTTCCTCAAACGACTATAAAAACCACATCTGAAACCTTGTCTTTCACAACCTCACCTTAGTAGGACTCTTTGGTTGTTTTTCACCCAGTTTTAGGCCACTCGCGCAGCTGTTTCTATTTAATTTAATGAAACCTGCTTATAAATGTAATGATCATTAGCACCTGTTTGGCATAATTGTTTATCCATACACCTGACTCTAATCATCTCTTCACACCCTAAACAGGAGTACATCAGACAGTTATTGAAGTCAGTTGGACTCAAAAGTGATTCTCAAAACTTACCAAAACAGTGGTCCACGAACACTGAAGTGCCTTCAATCAGGTTTTAGAGCTGTTTTCCTGAAACAAACACTGTAATACATAGTCCTTTATTTCCATCATTGTATAGGAAATATGATTATTTCATCATTACCTGATATGTCAAATTTGGATAAACATCAGACATGTTTTCATTTAAGCAAAGATTTAACCAAAGTGACCAGACTGATGTTTCAGGTTCTGGATTCCAATTGTTTCTGTGAATTGCAGCAATATATTTGCGTCATGTCTATTTAGATTTCAGCACTCTGTAAAACCAGATCTCACATTTGTTTTTGTTGAATCTGTTCGTACAGTCAGTCACTCAACCGTTCTTCATCTTTTTAGTCCTGGGCACAAGCTGTAGCTTTTCTAAGTTTGGAGAGTTTACTTGTTGTATTTTGGTTTAGGTTCTGCTTTATGAGACCAGTCCTGGATGACATCATTAGTGATGTCACAGGCAGGGACCAAGTGTGAGGGGGGACCAGATTCGTCATGTCATGTTATTTCTCTTCTTTACATCTTCTTTAGTGTACATCAATGCAGCTTTGTTTGTAGAGCCATAAAACACAAGGTGTGGTAGTGTGGTGTTCAGGTTGCTGTCGTATGTTTAGGGGTAGAATGGTACAGTCCAAATCAGTTCTTGTTGATATGTGGGTCAGCGCAGACACACATACAATCAAACGCTTGTCTGCTAAACAAACACACAGCCATGATGAATTTTTAACTAACAGACACAGAAAGAGAATGAAAACACAAACTACTGACTCCACTGAGACCACCGAGGTAGTGGTTTGTTTGAAGAAGAAAGGCTGTGGTCACTAACTACACACACATGTAAATACACTCATCAACACGAGTATGGTGGAGAAAAGCAAATTTGAAGTCTTACTAAGCATCCATTAAAGCACCTACTTTTTAGAATATATGTACACTGCTTATTTTAGTAGTTGTTTTCTTGCCCAGCAGAACAAGTTGTAAACACAATAACATATATGACTTTACCAAACAGCTTAAAGCCAGATAATGATTGCAAGTGAAGCTCTGGTTTTGGTCTCTGCCAACTCCTGAGAAAAAATGTGTGGCTATCACATTGTTGCCCAGGTTGTCGCTCATGGGTTTGGTAAGAACAGAAGCTTATTTTAGGCTGTCTCTTTGAACCATATCACCCCCAAAACCTTGTTAATAGGTTTGAATTTTTTTTGTTTTATTTAATGCCAAAAATCAACCATTTTTCATTGACAGATGCTGGCAGAATTATCAGACTTTGACCTTTTGGATAGTTCATGAATACATCATGTGTGCCATCTGCTGATGAAATTCTGCCAGAAAGATTTCGTAGGATTAATCAGGTGCATCATTCACCAAATATACCGAGCAGATACTACAGATCACCTATTTCATTTGTAGGCTAAAACAGTCAGCCATGTAGTAGGCTAAAACTGGTCACAAATAGTTACACTGCATCATGGAGGTCACTTCTAGGCAAAGGTTTGATAGCAGACTGATGCCTCAGGATGTCCAGACAAGCTCTCTTGGAACCATCAAGACATCCCCAGCATGGGCTGACAGACAAGGGCTTTAATGCAAGCAAAGCAATCAAGGCAAAGTGGTGAATATCAGGTTCTAAAGATCAATTTGCTAATATGAGGCATGGTGGTGGTATCCGTATGCTTATTAGTGGCAATAATAAGGAGAAAGGACAAAAAAGACTGTTTCCACTGTGAGTGCGCTGAACAGATCTATTGAAAAAACAGGCACAAATATGTACATAATGCATGGGTACGAACTGCAGGCCTTTGGAAATACATTGGACATAGCATTTCCAGTTAATGAAAAAAAAAACGTCTGTTTTGTATTATTAATGATTTTAGTTAATTTAATGATATAGAACCAACTGAATTATCAAGGTGGGACTTGTGGGGCTCATAACTATTATTTCTGTTTTCAAGGGAAATCACAGTATACTATGTCATAGATAATAATAACAACTTTTCCTATTATATTACCAGCATATGCTATATATTTTCCCATGAGGCCAATATATAATATAATATAATATAATATAATATAATATAATATAATATAATATAATATAATATAATATAATATAATATAATATAATATAATATAATATAATATAATATAATATAATATAATATAATTGTCACATCTCAGAAAAATACAATTCTTTATTGTCTCAGTGGAAATTCAGTATCAGTAACATGAGCAGTGCACATGATCCCAGCTGGCTGAGCTGCACATAAAACAGAGTCCTAGCTGCTTTATATAATGTCCTAATGTGCATGTTGGATTTCCTCTCTTTGATGTGCTGTGTGTTTGAATATGTGACAGGTCTATTCCATGTCTGCCGTGTGTCTGAGTGTTTTACCATGTGTTTGACTGGCTCTGCCTCCTCTTTGGAAAATCCGCTCTGCTGGCTGTTTGTCATTCTCCTGCAGAAACTCCTCTGCAGGTGTCTTTGAGAAATAAGCCTAATTCTCCTCATATGAGTGAACCATTGTGACTTTCTCCCACTGGGTGTGTGATACTGATGATTATTAATTCTGAAGAAAAGTTCATTCTCTACCTTTACAACCTCAAAAATGTTTTTAAACTCAAACCCTGGCTACACTGCAGTATTAAAAAACACACTCATTGTGTGTGTGTGGGACAAGCAAACTCAGTGTTTGAATTTACTAACATTATCCCTGTTACATGGTATTACCTGTCCCATAATAACAGGTTGTGTGGCAAGATCTGCCTCAAATGCCTAAATATATTATTTAACCCAGAAAATGCAGTGAGGAAATGATTAAAAAAAAATACAGAGAAGCATAGATCCAACAAGGATCGATGTGCAGTGAACTTATACTCTGCAAGTGTCCATCATAAAATGGTAGACTGCATGTGCTTATAAAGAGATGAACAGGTCAGCAACAGCACTCAGGTGGGCTGGTGACTTTAAACCAGGCTCAGTTGGTAAGTGACCCAAAGTGTTCACCATAATGATGCTCTCATTGAACTTCAGCATGACTACAGGCAGGAATGATTGATGATATATGGTAGATATATACGTAGTTGAGCTTGCTTCAAATGTAGTTAGAAATAGTAAATATAAATAGCTGATTCCAGTATGTGCCTATAGGAATATTCACTCTTTTACAGTGCACATACATTTCAACATGTTAAATGAAATGCTACTTGGTGTATAAACTTGAGTGTGCGTTTTGCTGTTAGAGGTGGACTCAAAGTGTGTAGTGGAAAAAGGATCAAGATCATGAAGATCTGCTATTATCACAAACCTCCATAATCCCTAAGGTACGCTGGCTACTGAACTTTAGTGTCATAGTGATTAGCTGATAATGGATGTAGATCTTCGTTAAGCTGAAACTTTTAGATGAAAGTGCACCTGGTGGATTGGTCAGATCACATTTCCGCTACAAATTAACAAGTCAAGGCTCTCAGTACCAACTCAACTAGGGGTCACAAAGGCAGTAAAGGCACCTCATAATTGTGTTTCACTAACAAAGGCTATGGTGCAACTTCAAATCAAATCAAATCGTTCAATCTAAGTGTTAAAGCGAGGCATCTGGACTTGCAGACATTTCTCTGCTCCTCCAAGCAGCCTCATCTGTTTGGTGGGGAAACATGGTTTATATGTGGTGGAGGACCTCAGTGGGTGGGTCTGTGTGGAACTCACAAACAATAGCTCTAAATGTCTCCATACTTACCTGTGTTGGTCTGACTGACTGTGTCTGGTGTGTCTACCGACTGGCTAACAACTATGAGACTGCAGGGGGGCTGTGGTGGTGGGACAAGTTGACAGCCCACAAAAGTCCAGCTGCCTCGCTTCAACCCTTTGAATGCAACTTTAGACATTTTAGTAAAAGACACAAAGTCTGCAGGAGTTAGCTGATTTAGATGATAACAGTATATGGATACTTAAGCCTTATGTACACTATCGGTGAGACTCCTTGACAGTTTGGTTTCTGAGCAGCAACACATCATCCAGAAAGCTAGACAGCACAGTCAGGACTCCTGGGATGCAAAACCTGGATCTTTTCCCAGAGCCATGGTGCAAAAAAGCCAGTGTAGATCAAGAGCTCTGGCAGACCTGCAGAAGTAGAGCCCTCAGACAGAGTGGATGAATGTCAGCTGCTTACATCACACAGTACAACTCTCTGGTTTCAGGCTTAGGGGATTCTCATAATCACAAATATTACCTGAGCTGTCTGACAGCTGCCTGGCTTCTCATCTGACATGCTGCGTATCCAACCTGTTTCTGTCTGCTGGTTTCTTTGTAAGCAGCTTGTGACTATTGTTGGTCTAAACCCTAAAAATCCAAAGGAGGGGGACGGGCTTACACACGTAGTATTTTTGAGTCAGTTAAATGGAGCACTGTTTCTCATATTGAGCCATCAAAAAACAGTAAGAAATTTCCAAAACTTTTTTTAAATTGGGAAAAAGTAACCATATCTATAATTGCAATTGTGATATTTCATAGAACCCTAAAATGATGCATGCCTAAAAAAGACAAAACAAAACAAAAAATGCTGTTCATCATAAAAAGAAACTTTAAAAACAGGAATTTTTCGGTGGCTCTTAAATGCATCAGCTAAGAAAGTACAATGATTTCTAAGCTTACAATTGTGATATTTCTTTGAGATATACGCCCACAATAAGGCATGTGCACTACTAAGATTCTAAATTGTCTTCAGTGCAACTAAGAGGCCATGCCTGACTTAATTCTGACCAGCAGTCACATGGCAAAAATTCAGCTCTTCATACTGCAGGTCATATATACATGTCTAACATGTGGAACATGTGGAACACAAAATAGTGATTATTAATATTTGTTGACTATAAATATAGTATATAAAATGACTGTTCCTGTAATTGTTACCAGAATTACAACTAAATTAAATCAGTAAAATCATATTATAATGTTGGTAAGTGCAATGTAAACGCAATCATATAATGCCTATAGTAGTTAAATAATAATTGTGTTAATAGTGCAGAGAAGTCCACAGAAATATCCATTGCCTCTTAACGTGTGTGATATGTGTTGTGCTGGGGATAGCAGAAGTGTTTCGTGCAGGGTCGGCATCAGCTTTGCAGCTCGCACTGAGTGGGAATCCGGCTGATCCTGATTGATTTGTGTAGGGAATTTGATGTGACATGTCCTGCTGGGATTGTTAGTTCTGCACTGTATGTAAGTTAGAGAGGATGGAAATCAGACTGTGTATTTTGGCATGTTAATGGCAAACTTCTTGTAGAATTTATTACTCATGCATAATATGAGGACGCTGATGTTGGGGTTGCATCAGTTAATTTTAAGCATGCAATAGTGCAACCATTATTAAAATATTCAAACCCGGGCTCCTCAATTTTCTCAAACTTGACCTATTTCCATTTTGGAGAAAGCTGTGCTGTTACAGTCTTGTTCAGACATGTATGGTATTTTGGAGGTTTCCCAGTGTGGTTTTAAAGCCCCCTTTATAGCACTAAAACTGCTCTTTTAGGAGTTTTTTAATGATCTGTCATTGGCCATTGATTCAAGTCATTCTGTTATTTTAAAAGCCCTTAGATCACACAGCTGCTTTTGATACTGTTGTAACTAGGGTTTTTCTATGTCCAGTGCTGATCTTTAGAAATCACGATGGTCGCTGTATGTTGGCGTGCTTTTCTTTTTTCCTCAATCAGAAAATGATGCAATAAAAGAAAAATACACAGATTGACTTAACTCAAACATTAAGTAAAGTTCTGGTCTGTGTCTGCTGGCTGGAGGTGGTGACACTTCAGGTGACTCCATTAAACTTGGCCTTGCCTGGTGTTGGCTCAGTGAAATGCTGCCATAAGGAAAGGGTTTCTGTTCAGCCATCACACTGCAATTGTGAAAAAAAGTAATTTGTTTAATACTAACACTACTTAAAATGATCAATTCATGTTACCTATTGTGCTACTCATATGTGCTATGCTAATAGCTATGCAAGCCACTAGCGATAAGGTCATAGATTCAATGTGGAGGAGGCTACATGCACTTCATTGCTTCATACAAATTACTTGTTTTTTCATCAGATACAAATGAGCTGTTGTTCTTATGATGAGCATCGCTGGCATCAACTTGACTATTTTAAGTGTAATTTGCTTTTTTCTCTTGTTTTCTCTTATGTCTACTCTCTCACACACATGCTGCTGCTTCGCCTGACACACCGTCTCTGAGGGAGAGTAAGTTCTCTGATATTAATAACATCTTATCCGAACATTACTGCCAGCTTTAAGAACTTAGCTCTGATGCCTCTTGTCAGGTTTTAGTTACACCTTTAAGCTACAGCTGGTTGAGGGCTCACATTGCTTCAGTATCTGAAGGATATCGACATTATCTCACCTATCAAATACAAAAGTAGGAAAGATCAATCTACAGTCAATCTACATTCCTACTCTCACCTATGGCCACAAGCTTTGAGTAGTGACTGAAAGAATGAGATTGCTAATACAAGCGGCCAAAATGAGTTTACTTTGAAGGGTGGCTGGGCGCTCCCTTAGAGATAGGGTAAGGAGCTCGGTCACCCGAGAGGAGCTCGGAGAAGAGCCGCTGCTCCTTCACATCGAGAGGAGTCAGCTGAGGGGGCTCAGGCATCTGTTTCGGATCCCTAGGGGAGGTGTTCTGGGCATGTCCCACCGGGAGGAGTTAAAGCTACACCTTTGGGCTTCCTACTCTTCTGAGAGTTTCTCTACATTACAGTGTCTATCGTGGCTCTTTTCTTGGCCCTGTCCTCTGTCCATTTACAAGCTCCCCCTTGGGTTGTCTGTATAGGCAACCCAGCATTTTATTTTACTTATGCAGAGAGACAGAGAAAGAGCTTTGCTTGCCCTTAAAAGAAAGAACAACAAACTCACTGAAACCACATCTGTATCATGGATGTTAAACCCTTTTTCTGACTCTAAACTTTAACAACTTCAATGAAAGAAAAGCATTAGATTACAATATTGGTATTGGTGAGCTTCCTCAGGAGGACCTGAGTCCACTGGTTAAAAATCTGGGCATTAGCATGGACTGTGATTTTAAACTGGACAAACAAATGTACCATCAGGTCAAGTCTGGTTTCTTCTCCAGGAACCCCAGCTTCCTCCCACATGCCAAATACATGCTTGTTACGTTAAATTGAGACTCTAAATTGGGTCTAAAGTGTGAGTGCAAATGATTGTTTGTGTATCTGTGTTGGACTGGTGACCTTGTCTAGGGTATACCCCATTGACAACTGGGATAGACTCCATCCATTTATTGCTTGCATTTGCTCAGTGTCTAGTCAATAGCTTTTACATTAGCTACTTGCTGCTAGTGCCGTCTGTATCATCACAAAAATGGGCTATTTCGATCATCGAATTCTCGCAGTTATCTCTGGAATTGGATTCTAAAACAAGATCTGCTGATCTAGGATCTGTCTGCTGATCTAGGATTGCCTGTGAATGATTGTTTCCCTTCTGGTTAGTCTATAGTAGCACCTGATTCTGAAACCATTTTAATACATATATGAACAGAAAAAGATTTGATAAACATCGGATGAGTCTTTTTGCATAATACAGAGTGAATGTAAGCTTCATGGTGTGCTAAATATGGATTAGTATTTTGAAAAACGCTGCCTTGTCTCACAGCCATAACATAACACAGAAACAGACATGAGCTGCTGTGATTGATGGACCGGCCTCGAGTCTTAAGCCAAATATGAACTGCTGTCAGAGTTTGGACATTGAAACTTTCACTTGGGAATATTTCAACTATTTAGCACAGGCTGAAAATATTTGGGTCTGCTTACATTCCGCATGCAGAACACTTTGACACCATCCAAACTTTTAATGTCCAGGAAACAACAAAACGGCAGGAAGGACCAAGTGGAATGATGTCAGCCCATGGTGTCCTCAGTCTGCCTTATAATGATGCCTGCTTTTGGCCTACGAGCAGGAAGCTGTGCCCTCTGTCAGGTGACACTGGTGTTATTTAGAGCTGCTTTATTTTCAATTGTTTGAAACTATGTAATGGCAGAGGAAAGGATTTTTCCCACGTAAAGGGACAGATGTGTGTATGTGTGTTTATGCGTGTGTGGGTATGAAAACACCCGCCCAAACACACACTGAATTAGGGGAAATTGAGACAGGAACACACACACACAGACAAGTATAGTCCATGGAGAAGAAACTGTGCAGAGAGAAGCACATACATTGTACATGCATATGCATATAGAAACACATAAATAAACAGTCTTCTGTTTCCAGGAGGAAACGTTTGTTTCCTTCACTGTCTGTTTGACCAACCTCTAATACAAAGGGCTCTAATACAAAGTGTGTGCTGTGTGTGTGTGTCTGTGTGTGTGAGGGATGTGGCCTTGCTCACACCAGTCATATTGTTCCCATCAGAATGATTGTGTGGAAATTGATGTTTATTATAAATAGTACAATAGCATACATTTAACTGTATTGAAGGACAGGAAGTGAGATAACATTCACATACACCAGCCATACATTTGTCAAACTGTTGGATTTTTTTCTGGTGTGTAATGAGTACACCAGCCTGTGAGCATGGGGGTCCACGTAACATTGTCATAACTATTATAAGGGTCAAAATAGACTTTATATGTAGCAGACTGAGCTCCCTGTATGGTTGGTGTACATAAATAAAGATCCATAATGCCAACAAGAGCGCCCACAAAGCTCATTATCTTGTTGCAGCATCAAATTATTATTTCAGGGCCATCCATTCATTTATTTTAATCCACTTATCCAGGGTTGGGTCGCACACAGGGACACAGGGACGCCCAGACTTCCCTCTCCCCAGCCACCTCTCATCTCATCTGTCAGGGTAGTTATACCTGGTGCCCGAACCACCTCAAATGGCTCCTCTTGATGTGGAGAACCAGCCCTTCCATGAATCGCCACCTTTTTATGGTGGAGGAGTTTACATGCCTGGGAGTTACATTGTTAGGGGCAATAGGCTTCTGGTAGGCTTTGTCAAGGAAACTGCTCCTAGGTGATGGGTTAGACCGAAGGCTATATTTCTATTGGGCGGATAGTTCATACTCTAATGCTGCCTCCATATGTCATATAAAAAGGTCATGCACTACTATAATTAAATTTAAAAGACAAAATCAAAACTCTTGTTCAGGTCGTCATAAACAGAGGCAACAGCTGCAGTTGATACTTTATGTGGTAAACATGTTTATTTTTGCTGTAAAGCTCTGTGGGGATTGACTCACATTTGAAGCCAAGGTTAAGGTTTACTGTAAAGTACTGTGGATTCTTATCCAATGTACTATTTTTTTCTGTTCTTTACTGTATTACTAACATCATAGATGGTCAAAAACGACACAATTTTACACAAGTCTATCTATCTAGTGTTTGCTAGCTTTATTAAGGGAACATAATGTTTAAAAAGTCTTAGTCTCCCTTACGTTGACTTTCTCTAATAACTGATTAGAGACTGGGTGTATTAGAACACTATAACATCACAGCATACATATGTGTTGGACTTACAGGATTTTCCCAGAGAGCAGTATCAGATTTCCTCTCACACAGCTCCTGTTTTCACACTTCAGACACCCCAGATTGTAGCGTGTGTGTGTGTGAAAGAGAGGACAGCTGAATTTATGAACTGTCAGGTGTTGTGATTACTGTGATTCCTGTCTAATATGCGCCAGCTTTTAAATATTTGTCTTGTCATCACATCCACTGAGTGAAAGCCTGTTCCACCAGGGAAAGCCGGCAGGACGTGTTACTTGGACTGCATTCCTGTTTTAATCTATGTTACGCTGACGTGTATTTAAACACAACTTCGATCCAGCTCACAGTCTCAACCAGTTCTAGTGCTTTTCAGTCATATACATGTTTTGACTCAAATCAGCCATGTTTTTTCTGGTCCTGTTTATTTTTGTACTGCTAAAATAAAATGATGTAAAGCTAGTATGTTGCTTGAGGATAATGTTTATTAAAACCTCATGGTAGGTTTGTAGGTAGATCTACTGTAATCAATGCACAGACATCAGCCATCAGACTGCACATCATCAAACCTTGTCCCCCTGCAGTAGCCAGACCTTGTCCCTCTGGCCCTAATGTTAGTGCCACTCAGGACAGGGAACATTAATGCCTTATACTTTTAAATTCTAACTGTCTGATGTGGTAGTACAGAGTTAAGAGCAGTATACTGAATATTCTCTTCCCTCCTGTAGGACTCTCCACCAAAGCCCGACATGGAAGAACAGTTGCGCTCAGCCTCTAGCGTAGACGAGTTGATGAGTCTTATCTATCCTTCATACTGGGCCGCTCTGAAGTGCAGATCCAAACTCTCTGCCGCCTCCAGGGTCTCCCAGCGGCCTCAGCCTCACCGCCTGAGGACAACAACTGATACAGAGCAGCTAATGTTTGCTGCCGCCTACCTCAACTTGGAAGTCCTAAAAAGTATGTTTGTTTTTCTCATAATTGGCTCATCAACGAAAAACAAACTCTGACTTTTGTTTCTGTGTGTGCAGCTATAGAGTCAGAATGGAGGAAGACTCAGTGTACACCCCGAGAAGTGTGTGTCGACGTGGGAAGGGAATTCGGGGCTCCGACAAACATCTTCTATAAGCCACCCTGTGTGTCCGTCTACAGATGTGGAGGCTGCTGCCACTCTGAGGACAAACAATGCAGGAATATCTCCACGGGATACCTCAGCAAAACTGTAAGCACTATTCTTCATCTTACTATGGGCTCAAATGAACACCCATTGTGTCACAGTCATGGTTCAGTTTAATGTGTGGAAAGCAACCCCAAGCCCTTTCTGGACGTTTTTCACCTCTGACACATTTTCAGTGTGTCCTGCACATGTATAGAAAGAGCACAATAACTGCAAGCAGAGAGAACACGCACTTACACATGTCTTTGTGTAGCCTCTTCTGGTTACATTATCTCTAGAAAGTCTACAAATCCGCTAAATGCTTGATCAAGCGAGTCATTCATGGCTTTATAGTTGTGCAGAGAATGGTAAAAATGTTTTTTTTACAGTTTGTTAGTGTAAATGCTTTATTCTGAGTGTATTTTTAAATAAATATCACAATAGTATGCCTAGATTTGACATTCAGAGTTGATGCATTCAAGGACTGTTTTTACAGTTTCTTTCTATATTGAATGGGACTTTGTTTTTAATTATTTAATTTTATTTTTTATATTTATAATTTGGGATTTTTGAAAGTTATAACCATCAAAGCAAACACTATTGCCCCACCAGTGTTTTGTGCTATAATGTGTGTGTTAATGCTGGTTTGAACAGCGGCAGTGGAAGATGCTGATGGTGCTTTTGATTTTAAACACAAGACTCCAACCTATTATTTCTTATATCTGACTATATTACCAATTGCTCCTAAAGAGTGTAAATGAAAATCAATCATGCATCTGGTTCTCCCTTTTTTTTCCATACCACTCATCAAGTCTTGCACACTATATTTAAAGAAGCTTGTATTGGTCATTCTGAATCATCATGTTGTCGTCCCAGCATCAACTGCAGAAAAATAAATGCAAGCATAGATCCAGAAGAGGAAAGAAGAAAAAAAAGAAAAGTATTTTCCTATGATAAAATCCGTGAATCTGACTCCATTCTTATGCACTGGAGACACATGTTTTCTATTCTATATTTCCAAATTAAGGGCAATAAATGCACCTATGCATTACATTCCCTCCATCCTGTCAGAGTGATGTTCAGAGTAGCCAGGAATAGTGAGAAGTAAATATTATGTGATCCACATGGTAATGCTTGGAGCAGCTCCAAACCACTAAGTAATTTTTATTGAATGAAATTAAACAAGTATGGTGATGATATTTTTTTTTCTGGGAGGCACACATGGTTGGAATCTGTTTCCATAATATGCACATGTTACACAAAATGAATCTTTTAACCACATAAACAACAGCTGATGACATCTTGCATGAAGTAGCTGTGGCTGTAATTTAGTGCTGATGTCTTGGCTGATGTGCAAATGTTTACTTTTGCCATTAAGTAAAAGCAAGCAGTCCTTGAAGTTGTAGATCACACAAACATTTCTTATAGATCACCCAGGGTTACAGCAGCTGAGTGAGAAAGGCTAATACCTGATACCTGTGATGCCAAACAGCTTCTGTATGGAAATATCCAGTGTTATAATGGAATGCTCCTGATCCCCAGAGGATATCCTCTTTGTATGTCTATTGCAGTTCTGACTTTGTTTATGATTCTTTGTAGCTCTTTTACATGATTAGGTGTGATGGACATGGGAACCTGACAGATCTGGGCTTGTCCGTGCCAGGCCAATCACAACTGTTTATCTAAGAAGTAGAGGGTTTGGTATAATAACAGTTAGAGGTTCAGAGGAGAACCATTGAAACTTGAGTAAACAATCAAGATTGCTACTTCACATGTTTTATAGCTCTGTTTAGGTCTCTGGACTAAGCTCAGAGCACATCAAGCTGGAGAGGTTCAAACTGGTCATCAGGTTTGCATATGATAATAATGGGCTTTGTAGACAGCTCAAATGGGGAGGAAATGTGTCACAGAATGCATCCCTATTCCAGGCAGCTATCAACTGTAGTTAGAGGAAAATGTTACATAAAGGTTTTTCTTTTTTTAATATAGTTTCCTATTGACAAACAGTTACACATTATGTTAACATTATCTAAGTATATAATCAGCTTATAATATAATATTAACATGAGCCACAAGGTAAACCTGCTACTGTCAAGTAAAAGTTGGGCTGAAAAAATAAAAAAAATTAAACTCTAAAATCAAGTGTCCATAATACCGTATTTTCTGGACTATAAGTCGCACTTTTTTTCATCCTTTGGCTGGGTATGCGACTTATACTCAGGTGCGACTATAAAAAAATATACAATTAGTTAGCCTTGTGTCCTGACGTCCCATTTCAAATATAATGGCAGTAGTAGTAGTCCCTCTCCTGACGGTTCTCTTCCACCTCCAGCTTGGTCACACTTTGCATTACGAGCATAGGTGACACAGGTCGCTAATTCCAGACAGTAAGCACACAGTAGTCGCCTTTTACTCATTTACTGGATGTTTATAGGAGTTATAGGAGCACTTTCTGTGCAGTGAAGCTAATCATTTCTCCGACTGAGAACTTGTTGAAATGCGTGTGTCTCACTCTTAATGTCCTGCAGCCATACCACTTAAGTTAAGAAGAATTCAAGAGGCAACGCTACGCTAAAATCGTAGTGATTTACGCTGGCCCGCTGGTGCGACTAATAGTCCGGTGTGACTTATCTATGGTTTTTTTCTTCTTCATTACGCATTTTTTGACTGGTGCGACGTTTACTCCGGTGCGCCCTATAGTTCAGAAAATACAGTATTCACAAAACATATATTGTGAAACAGAAAGATGCTAGCAGCCAGCATGGGAACACACAAATGACATAGAAAGGGTAAAGTGACTGAATTACAGTAAGCCTGTCACAGACTCAGAATATTCTTAGAGGAAAAAGAATATTCCCTTATCTAGTTAGCTCATTTCCAGATAGCTGTTGTTAATGGACTGGCTCATACAGAGTGTGATGGCTTATTGTTTCAGCTAATCTGGGTTATTTATTTCCTATAAGTGTTAATTGAATGAGCTGGCAGCAGGGGTGCTGATGGTGCTTTTGTTAGATGAACTGTTCCAGTGAGTTCAATACGCACAGGAAGTACACTGCAGCCAAAACACATTAAGAGAGTGTCTGTAGTCATTGTGTAATGTAGACAATGCTTTGCACATAATACTGACACATTAGACCTTTCATTTCTTTTACATTTAAGCATGATATAAAAGCAGGAAGAGGGGACAGAGTATTGCTTCATTTTTGCTAAATAAATAAAGGCACAGTGAAAAAAATGTTTGAAGCTGTATTTGAATAATGTTAGGACAGTACTGCAGATGATTTGATTGTATTTACACAAATAAATGAGGGATTGCTAACTTTTAAACATGGTTGTGTCAGGGTTTGTGCAGGAGGAGGACACAGATGCGGTGACACAGAGCGGTTTAAAAAGCAAAGCAGTCTTCAATTGTAGGCCAGGAGGGCCAGAGTCCAAAATCTCTTAACAAAAAATCACACACAGTGTGGAATCCCAAAAACGTGGCTTAGCAAGGCAAGGTACAAAAACAAGGCTGCAAGCAAAAAGCAAAACAGGATCTTAATATGACATTAATGAGGACCAGGAGAACACGATCCGAGGTCATGCTTGGACGTGGAGACAAACCCACATGCATCACAAGACATCACAAGACGAACTGGTACTGAGTGAAGGGGAGACACAGACTACAACCCCTGGCAAGAATTATGGAATCACCAGTCTTGGAGGATGTTCATTCAGTTGTTTAATTTTTTAGAAAAAAGGCAGATCACAGACATGCACAACAAAACAAATGAGGAACAAATGGGAAGAAACTGGAGTCAACGTCTGTGACCGAACTGTGAGAAATCGCCCAAAGGAAATGAGATTTACATACAGAAAAGCTGCGGTAAATGAAAACCATCATTAACACTTAAACAGAAATAAACAAGGTCACAGTGGGCTAAGACGAAGCCATCTTGGACTGTGGATGACTGGATGAAAGTCATATTCAGTGATGAATCGTGTATCTGCATTGGACAAGGTGATGATGCTGGAACTTTTGTTTGGTGCCGTTCCAATGAGAGTTATGAAGACAACTAAAGGAAACACGCACATTTCCTCAGTCATTGATGATATGGGGCTGCATGTCAGCTAAAGGCATTGGGGAGATGGCTGTCATTACATCTTCAATAAATGCAAGTTTGACATTTTGGACACTTTTCTTTCAATTGAAAGGATGTTTGGGGATGATGAGATCATTTTTCAAGGTGATAATGCATCTTGTCATACAGCAAAAATTGTTGAAACATTTCTTGACGAAAGACACATAAGGTCAATGTCATGGCCTGCAAATTGTCCGGATCTCAATCTAATTGAAAATCTATGGTGGAAGTTGAAGAAAATGGTTCATGCCAAGGCTCCAACCTACAAAAGTGTTTTTTTGTTTGTTTGTTTTTCATGATTCCATAATTTTTTCCTTGGAATTGAGGGATTCCATATTTTTTTCCTCTTGGTCTAAAAAAGAAACTGTTACTCAAGACACCTGAAATGAGAGGAGAGTCAGTGACACTAAAACAAAACAGGAAGTACAAAGCCAAACAGGAAGTAGAGCAAAATACATAACCAAAAACCAAAACAAAACCAAAACTACAAAACAAAAACCCCGGCTCAAACCTGGAAAGGTTGTAGATAACTAGGTTCACTATCTGCTGTGTGAAATACTATAAGTTTCATGTAGCCACAAATAAAGGTACAGCATAGTTTATCTATGCTTATTTGTTGATGGCCTGGTGGCTTACTAGCTGCTGTTGAAACCTGCCGCTGTGTTTAAAATAATACTGAAGAATGAACAACTAGAAAAAAAAAACATCTTTAAAGTCAGAAAATTGACAGTGTTTCAGTTTTCAATGTATGCCATCATCCACTGGAGGTAAGAAAAAAGGAGGTTAAAGGTTGATGCTGAAAGTCTTTTTGTGGTTTCAGTTGCAACACGATTTTTTTTTTCTGCTGTTTTTGGCTGAAATCTCAGACTGCTGGCTAGATTTCCACATGCTCTATACTACGTCATTCAAATTATGGCTGGCTACGTAGACATTTTTTAGTACCTGAATTGTAATGACTTTCTGAATGTTATTAAAATAATTTGTCTGAAAAAGGACGTGAGGAAAGGTGAGGAGTCAAATGTGTCTGTTTCTGTTAGGAGGTATTCTGTGGCTGGTTTGTCATCCTGAAAGGTGCAGTGTGATGATTTGCTTTGGCGCTGCTTTGAAGCAGCTGGCAGGCTTTGAGAGGCTGGGCAAGTTGTGCTAAGCTGGATATAATTTACTGTATGATTGACTCTAAGTATCTTTAAGTGTTTATGTCTGTTTAGCATTTCTCAGCAGCTCAACACCTGTGCTGTGATGTGTTTTTCTTCTTTACCAACCTGTTTTATTTCTATCTTCACTTTGTGACGGACGGGTTGTATTATTTCTGTTGTTGGCTGCTTTCCCTCACATATGCTATAAGCAGCCCAACAGTGGTAATATCAGTTGCTGTCTTACTTTCCAGCATCGTGACCATTAGTTGCCACCAAATAATGGCCATTTGGCAATGAAATGTGCAGTGGCAAACCGCACACAGATAACCGCAGTAAGTCAGTGTGCTCTGTATGGAGCTGTGGTAGAAGCACACCAGTATTTTTTTGCATGATGTCAGGCTTCCTGAGGACCCACAGAAGGTAGAGCCTTTGCTGTGCTTTCTTAACCACTTCTCTGATGTTTGCTGTCCTTTATTTTGACACCCAGAAACCTGAAGTCTGCCTTGTTTTCACCGTTAAAAAAACAGGCTGAATGGCCATTTTTTCCCTCCCTAATGTCTATGACCAGGTCCTAAGTCTTGGTGGTGATGGGTTATTTTCTGTCACTCAGACAACATCAGCCCCCCCTGTTCACATCATCCCGGTATGCAGACTCATCCCACAGATGAGTCCCACCATCGTTGTATCATCAGCAAGCTTAATTATTTTGTTGCTGAAGGGGGTGGGAGTCCTTCAGGGAGGGCAGTCTGCTTTAATCCTTAACAGTAGCAGCAGCATACCAGGCTGTTATGAAGGAGGTGAGGACGCAAAGACACAATCAAAATAGCTATTTACAGCCATACAGTTGTCTTAAAAAACTTCATTTATCAACAGAGACCAAAACTGTTTTGTACTAGGTTGTAAATGTTTATTTCTGCTGTAAAGTTAGACATTTCAACATTGAGATCCATGGAAGTGATACACGTTTGGAGCCCATCTCAAGTGGCCCTAGGTGGAACTACAATTCTTAAGACTTCCATGCTTTTTTTCTGCCTTTTGACTGATGCACACAGATTGTGATCACAAGTCTACATATGTACAGACATTGCCATCCACAAGGTCATATTTTTATTTCAAAAATGTAACTGAACACCAACTGGATCCTGGACACACACACACACACAAACAAAAAAACAGAATGCTTGACCGGACTGACCAAGGCCTGATTACTGCCGGCACTGTTCACTTGAAACATCATTTAAATTAAACCTAGCTGTGGGAAGTTGGCTAAAACGCCTCACCCAGCAGCACACAATGCTACCAGGAAGTTCAGACGAGATTAGGAAGAAGACCATGGAAATACAGCACCAGTTAAAAGTGTGGACACACCCACTCATTCAATGATTTTTCTTTTCTTTTTTTTCTAATGTTTCTGCATTGTAGAGCAATATGAATAGTATCTAAAACCATGAAATAACACATGTAGATATCTGTGTAAAATATACAGTTCTTTTCTGTGCAGTTTTGCACACCATAGATAATATATTATCACAAGAAATGGTGCACTGTTACTTTAAGGTTAAAAGTTGATGTGTGGTCACAAAAAACATCAAATATGAAGAGGTTATGTCAGTGCTTCACAGTCATGTCCATCTTGTTATGGTGGACATATGGTCAGTGTCATATGACATATGATGGTACCCCCTCAGGAACCAATTTGTGTAGTTTTAGTTTAGGTGGGAAAAACGAAGGCAGGACAGCCAATCACAGGTGGAGGGTTTGGACAAGGACAGAAAGTAGAGCTGAACAACATACACAAGGTAATAAAACTACTCAAAAGAGGAAGTCCAACTAAGAAAGATCATTCACAAATAACAATTGCAAATTACAACTAACGATAACCCATGATACAAGCACCATACAAGCACAATACGCACAATGGCCAGAACACAGCCTTTAGGTGTAAATTAGTTGAAAGTGCACTTACAGATGTAAGTGTGGAAGTACACCCTACAGTCAACATGTAAGAACATGCAATTGAGGAGCACAATGGTGTTAAATATTTGGACAGGGCCAAGGAAAAAGATCTCAAGATCTCAAGAAAAAGATACCAGAACAACAGGAACTGAACAATGCTCAGATCACGTACACCGTATTACATTTTGTATTGTGTTTTGATTATGTGTTATTATACTAACACATTTTTTGTGCACACTGACAATTTGTGTGGTTGTTCAGTAGCACTATTTTTTTAGGGTATAAAGTTACACAAGTTCATGTTCGGAGGTAGTAGGTGCTGTGGATGGTTTTCACCATTTCATTTTCTACTCATCACAGGGCTTTAGGCATTAAAACCTAACTGGTTAGGGTTAGGTTTTAAAAATCAGGGTCAGGTTGTAGGTTGGTGTGATGGCTGTTTGAAAGAGTACTTGTGTATTCAGTTAGGTGTAAGCGCAGCAGCCTTTGGTAAGTTATAAAGATTAAAAGGAACATAAAGAAATAACAAACAGATGCACTTTTGGCTTCACATGGACATGTTTGGCTTCACATGTTTCAAACCATTCTGACCATGTTCTGTATGTGATGTCCTGGAATGCTAGCAGCAGACACATGTCAACATCCTCTGTTCACACTGTGAATTCCACAATAACCAAAGGTTACTGCAAAGACTACTACTTGAACCTGGCATTACAAGGAGCAGAGAGGTGCAGTGCAAATAGCATTTATATGAAGTTCACACCATTAGCCACCATAAGCAATGGATCTGAACCATAGAAATGAACCAATGTATTCAATAAATAGTAAAGCAGCCATCAGGAGCCAAATATAGGACATAAAAAACACTACTTGTATTTTCACACTGGCTGCAGGTGAACTTTAAAACCCCCTCTGGTAGTCACTGTGATTTTTAACGAGCTCTCCTTGTGGTTCTGTAACCATGGTGAGGTCAGCTTTAATGATATGCTCATTAGGATGAGATGCAGAGAGACAGTTTAAGCTGTTTAAGAGACTTGAATAGGAGCCATTGAGACTAATTAGTTATTATTCAAGCTGAACATCCCTGACTGAAAGATCCAAGTGGCTCTCATGGTTCTATTCTGTACAGCCTTGTATAAGCACCTTCATCAGTGCAACCTGACAGCCAAGTGCAACTGCAGATTACTGCTTTTGTTCTTCAAGTGGCAATGCTTCACATTCTTAGTCATTGTGTGCAGTTCAGTGTTTCAGTGTTTGGATGATCCAGGGTGTCAGGGCCAATTAGAAGATGAAGGGCTCTTGTTGAAGGATGTGTGAAATACTGGCCTCTTATGATGAACTACCTTTATTATGTCAATATGAAGTTTAAGCCGATAAAAAAAGGACAGAAGGAGTTCTAGAATGGGTTTCACATCTGAAAGGTTGAAAACCCTACAATTAAAATGAAAATTAATCCGTTTACCAGTTGTAAAAGTTGCAATTGCAAACAACTGTATCAAATTGTTTGCTTGGAGTGCAAGCACAAGATTCTAAGTGCAGTTCACCTAATGGCCACAGGTGCCGCTACAAATGTTCTAATTCTTATATTTAGCACTTAAGAGACGGCATTAAATATTAGCTTAACTGCAAGTTAGTATGGGACACAATTATAGTTTAATTCTTAAAGCTCTTTTTTATATTTAAATGTGTAGTTATTGCTTTGTGCTGTTAATCCCTTGGCAACTTTGTTGAGTCTCTCTTTGTGTATCTCTTTTGTGCAGCTGTTTGAGATTACGGTGCCAATCACCCAAGGCACCAAGCCAGTAACCATCAGTGTGGCCAACCACACCCAGTGTAGCTGTCTGTCCAAGCTGGACATCTACAAACAAGTCCACAGCATCATCAGAAGAGCCCTGCCAGAGTAAGAATAACTTTTTTTTTTATTTTCTGTAGACTGAATCATACTTACTTGGCTTCTTTTAACATTTACCTTAACTTTAACCTGTGTGTGTGTGTGCATTGTCAAATACCACTATGTGTCATTAACACACATATACACTCACAGTAGCAAAAATGTGTTATGTTAGAAAACATCCGCACAGAACAATAACGCTATATAATATGATTCAGGTTTGTATAGCATTCTATTTTTTTTCAGTCATGGTATAGCAGATCATATCAGGATTATTAGCACAGGTTACATTCCACTTACGCACACATCCAAACAGTCTCCACTGCCTCCCACAGGTTTACATTCATTATGAAGGTCTATGGTACATATAAGTGCACATTCCATATTGAACAGGTCATTGTGTATCTGACACAGACACGCACGCATATACACAGCAGGGCTTCTTCTAGAAAGATCTATTAGGATTTCATGCACACCAGGATGTGTCCGCCGTCCATCATGTTGTTCAAGAAGAAGAGTGGAGCATGCAGAGAAGCTTCTTCTCTTTCTAATGTAGTACAATGTCTTCCTCAGGAGAGCCCATGTCTTAGCAGATATACAGTATAACTAGCAGCATGCTGGCCAGATATTGCATACGTGAGCACAGATGATTTTTAACAACTGCTGCATGGATTGGGTTTATGAGGTGCCCATTTAACCATGTAAGCCATCATGTCACTTCCTCTGGTCAGTAATGTGTATGGTGAGAAACTGTGTGTACACTAAATATAGCCCACACAACATGCATTCATGTTGTTTACACTAAATTCTGAGCTCACCATCTGAGTATGGCAGCAGAAATGAAGAATCATCAGACCTGTTTTTCCAGTCTTCTGTTAAATGTTGATGAGTCTGTGTGAACTGTGGTGTCGGTTCGCTGCTCTTAGCTGATAGGAGTAGCACCAGGTGAGCTCTTTGCAGCTGCAACACATCTGCTGCAGAGATGTTCTTTGAACTTCAGCAGGTTGTCTTCACCATGTCTACATGCAGAAATGCACTGAGCTGCTTAAGGAGCAGTAGAACAGGTGCAACTATACACCACAAGAAATGAACATATTTCTGCTATATATTCTATAGTTATGCACTAATACACTTGGGTTGCTTTCTGCAGCTATATAAGCTAGTAATAGATGCAATATCTGTATCTTACTTTTTTTACCAACTGCCAGTAAAGTCTGCTTCCCACACACTTGGGGTGGGCATGGTTGTGGGCAGGTCCTATTCTGTCTAAGAGTCATTTTCTGTAGCAGCTTTAAACAATACATCCACCATTCTAGGAGCTTCATGGCCTTAAAAAACCTCAAACATGCTAAAAATCAAAGTCAGTGAAGCCAGCAGGACCACATCACCATTAAAAGCTCCACATAATGCTAAGGTTATCAAACTGGACTCATCTCCACTCCTTGGCTGCATCGATGGACTAAAATAGGCAAGGTAAATAGCATCCCATACTAAATATATTTGTTTGTGTTAAAGTATCTGAGCTGCCAGAATCCAGTTTTTTGGATGTCGATTAAACACACCATCGCTTTGTTTTAGGAGGACACAAGCCAAGAAATACATTATGAACTACTTCCTCATGGGAACCTGACTGTCAGTCGACCATAAATCACAGCATGCCTCATGCACACAGGAACATGCACACATTTTATGGCACTGTGAAGTTAAATAATACCCCCTGTACACTGTACACACACACACACAGGACAGGAAGCAACCATCAGTAACAATGGAACTGTAAATGTGTGCGCTGCCAATATGAACACTGGAAAAACGAAAAGCCTGTTTTTATCCCAAACACATGCACACAGAAGTTCAACATGGATTTAGCTGGAAAGGGAAAGGTTTTCACACCTACAAATCATCATAACACACACATGCGTGAAGCACATGTATGGTTCACATTAGGCCAAAGTCTTGCCCTGTCTCTTTCTCTTTCTCTTTCCTGTCACCCCCCCACGGCCACCGCTGTGTATGTCTGTCTGTGTATGTACACCGCTGAGAAACCACAGCATCTCTTTTCATCACCAGACTCTTTCAAACAACTTGTCCGTCTGCAAACATCCTGTCTGCCCCTCTCTTTGTCCCCAGGGTTCTGTTTTAAACCCACTGAACATTATGGCTGAACTGTAAAACATTTTTATAAAAAAAAGTAGTTCAGATTCCAAAAAAATTCTGTAACATTACAGTACACTGTAAACAACTGCAGGATAATTAGTAAATATTATAAGAATATTAGTAAATACACACACACAAGCACCACCACCTTTCACTATCGATCATATTTTCTGTTGGCATAAACTAGTGGTTTCCAAACTCAGAGGGGTGCGCCCCCTATGGGGCCCAAAATGCATCAAGTGCACCAACCAGAAGCTGGAAGGAAGTCAGGCACCAGAACAGCAGAGAGAATCCAGTGGATAAAATACATCAATTGGACCGCAGCTCATGAAAATAATACAATTAAAGCCAAATTCACGGTACATTAACTCATGTGTGTATTGTTAGGCAAAGATTTAAAAATATTCTTGCCTACAAAAAAAGGGGGGGGGGGCACATAAAACATAACCATGTGTCATATCTGCCAAATCTATTATCCACCAAGATCTTTCACTTTAACACTGCTTTCACTTTTTAATCTAACTATTCTAAATCATATTTGATCTATTTAATATTGAAATGGCACACGAATGGTCCCGACTTGGGCCGCCCTACTTGTTCTTAGAATAGAATAGAATAGAATGGAAATACTTTATTTATCCCAAGCTGGGCAATTTTACCATTGCAGCAGCAAAATTCAGGCACTCAAGCAAACTAAATATATCCCTAACGGTAAAAATTAAACAGTATAAACATTATTTACAGCATAAAACTAAACATAGGTGCAGAAGGAAAAATGTGACATTTGTAATGCAGGTATAAATATAAGTCTGAACATGTATTGTATGTATTGTATTTGTCCCGTACCATTACGACAGCACTGTGTCACTCAGAGCAGTTCTGAGACATGAAAAAAAGGAAAGCTCGTACTGGTTCAGATGAGAGACTGTAAAACATGCCCATACACAGTTGCATTAATAAAAGATGGGATCTCAGACATATTTCGTGGGAGCTAAGTCTTTGATACTTCCATCTTCTTCCTGACTGTGTGACAGAAGCTGACCCAAGAAATCCTCTTTTGGTCAATGGTTTATTTGTCTACAATCCTTCAACTGGCTTATCATATGTCAGATTATCAGAATCAGAATCAGAATTACTTTTTTTATCCTGAGGGGAAATTCTTTTTTTTTTTTTATGTGAGCTGCACCGGCTCTCTCTCTCTCTCTCTTTCTGTCTCACACACACGCATAAACATCTGAGCAATCCCATATTTAGACCAATTAAAAAGTGCTCAGATTCTTCCCCTTTAGATCAGATAAGAAGAGAGGATTTATTTTTTTTTCATCTGTCCAGCATAGAGAGAATAGAACTAAAAATGAGAAACCATATTTGAGTGTTACAAACATATAATATATAATACGAAGGCAAATGTGAGTAGTTACCATAGGAACCTCCAGCTGGTCTCCCAGAGACCAAACAAAGTGCAGAAAAGCTTTGCATTCATTTACTTGTGCAGTGCAGAGAACCCAAAATATTACTTTGGACAATATAGATAGAGAATTCTTTTTTCTGAAAATTCTGATCTCAAATTACATTCCCAACTTTCATCTCTTCAAGTCAGAACCTTTTTTTTTGTTTTTTTTTTATTAGTTTTTTTGCTTTTTGGCCCTAATCCTCTTCTGTAGTGTCATTTCCTATAAACCTACCTAACTGGGTTTTAATTGCAAACAGCATTGCCAGCATCTGGGTATGTGATGGTTAACAGGGTATATTACATCTTTCTGTCTCTTCACTAAAGGTGTCCTATAGCCAACAGGACATGTCCTCCTGGTCAGACATGGAGTAACAGGCAGTGTCGGTGCACTGGCATGTCTGCCAATTCACAGCTCAACCCTCCACCTCCACCACTGCCCCCGCCAAGGCCCTCTCAGCAGCAACACGGTGAGTGTGCTCATATTTACACACTAAGAGGTTTGTTTTTTGTCTCCGCTTATTTTTGCTCAGTAAACACTGCAGAGTAAGCTGGGTTTGTTAAATTTTCCCAAAGCAAGCTAGAAAAAGGAAGAAAAACAGCAATTACAGCTGCTGATAAGCAGTAGGGGTAATAGCAGGGAAATTGTCCTCAGCCCCCCAAAAAGTCAGGTCTGCAGTAATAAAAGAGTGAATGGCAGAGCTATTGGAAGCTGTATGAAAATGAGGAAACAACATAATGAATTGAGCTGCTGCATAGCACTAGCTGCATTTTAATCTGATGACTTTTTTTAGCATCTTATTCAACATAAAGTAAAAGAAGTCAATATTTCCAGGCCTTTGAAATGCCCTGTGTGTTGGTGCCTACAACTGGTTGTATCCACACTAGGGATGTAAAGAGTTAATCGACTTTAGATTAATTGTCGTTAAGAATTAAATTTAAATTAGTTGTCAATTAATCGCCCTGGCAGTATTTTAGTTTTAGATTTTTTTGAAGATACTACGACGAGTGGCACCCTCTGCTTGGCGTGCCGTTTCTGTCTCTACATGCTCGCTCAGTTCCGCCCAAACACACATATACACAGAGAAAACTATGTCAAGCGACGCGCTGTCTGTTGTAACTTCCTCAGCAGGCTGCTGGTATGTTGACGGTGTGTGTTTTCAGGTGCTGCGTGATCTCTGTGCGCATGTAGCAGTGCTCCGTCAGAATATAGTCCCAGAATGGATCAAACTAGGAGACTGCCGCGTAATAATCAGCATTTTCATTTGTGCTTGTTGTGAATACGCAGCTCACATGAAGTACTTGCTTTTAACTCCTGGACATGCGTCTATGTATGTGTGCTATGAGGAGCGACAACACATTCAGACAGCATGTTTATGTTTCTGGACAGGTAACATCTTAATGTGACTGTTCTAAAGGAGGTCCTGCTAATGTTTTTACTTGTCCAAATAGCCTTTAAGCTGAATAGGTTCAGACCTATTTTTAAATCTGGGTGTCCGTGCTCAATCCGGCCTAACCCGGCTTGTTTACGGTTCTCCAAACCGCTAGGTGGCGCCTCGTAATATACAATAATAATAATGCATTGGTCTTATATTGCGCTTTTCTGCTCTGTTGGGCAGGCACTCAAAGCGCTTACATTGAGATGCATTATTCTTTCACACCACATTCACACAGTGGCAGTGGTAAGCTACCAGTGGTAGCCACAGCTCCCCAGGGGGAGACTGACGGAGACGTGGCTGCCAAGGTGCGCCTACGGCCTCTCCGACCACCGCCGATTCATTCATACGCATCCATACACCAGTGAGTGCACTGGAGGCAATGCGGGTAAAGTGCCTTGCCCAAGGACACACAACAATGACTAGGGAGGAGCTGGGGTCGAACCGCCGACCTTCCGGTTATTGGACATACAGAGTGTGTTCAGGCTGCGGTAGGACCGCATGTGTGCATGGGTTGTGCATTTTTTTTTCCATCCGTGTCGCTCGTTCCGTCTGTTTTTTTTTTTCAGTTTAAAAAGCAGTTTATTCCTTTGTAGCCATCAGCCTCAGGGCAAAGTTGTTCGATGGTTGTTTACATACGGCTTTTGTACGCGACCCGGACACTGTCCCTGTGAACGTGAAGTATCACGTCGCTAGCCGGATTTGCTAGCATTTGCATTCAGACCTGAGCCACATTTGAGCCAATCTGGCTAGATCCAGCTCCTAGAGGTGGATTGAAATCAAGCTGGATATAGCCGAATTCGCGGTGTTCACACTCAGAAAAAATATGTAATATCCAGATATGGGCCGAAACCCACTCTAACCGGATTGATTTCCACAGTGTGAATGGGGCCTATGTCACACTGGGGAAATCAATCCAGCTAGAGCAGGATTTCGGCTGTATCTGGATATATCCAGAAAGTTTTTTTCTGAGTCTGAACAACTCGAATCTGGATATATCTGGATTGATTTCAATCCACCTCTCAGAGGTGGATCTATCCAGATTGGCTCAAATGTGGCTCAGGTCTGAATTTGCGTGTGTGATAGCCAGATTTAAAAATAGGTCTGAACATTTGCAGCTTAAAGGCTATCTTGATTCAATACTCTAGCTGGATTGATTTTCCCCAGTGTGAATGGGGTCTATGATTGAAGGACATGCAAACTTCAAAAACTTAAAAAAGATTAATGAAATTATCTTGATATTATACATCTGAAAGCATGAAGAAGAAAAAGGAACATGTAGGGTCATAGTGTGAAGAAGTTCATCACCAGTAGCGACCCAAGACAATCAGCATAATATGAAATACATTTTTAGATAAGTCAGCGCCACACAGCTGGCCACTGTGTTTCCTCCCAGTTTTGATATCACAGTAGACTGAACAGCTGCTTCTTCTGTGCTGGCTGAACCCCAAACAAACAACACTGCACACCAACCAATCAGCGCGTCTTGTTGTCTACACGATGACCTGTAGTAACACATACATACCGCACAGCCAAACAAACACACACTGTTAGCAAAGCAGTCTTTCTCTGTGTAAGTGTTTGTGACAGGGGAATGTGCATGTGTGCTCTGGAGGAGTATTTATGACTGCAGTGTGTTTGTTAAGAGTCTGTATGTATGTGTGTGTTTGTGAGTTCCTGCGTGTGTGTGTGTGTGTTTGGCTACGATAACACTCTTTGGGCTCAGTGTAAACATATGAGAAAGAGAAGAATGTGGAGACCTTAGAGTGGCAGATTCCACAGATACTGACGCATACAAATATACACTAACAACAAAGTATGTTTAACAGGGTCAGAACAAATTATCCATGAAGGAAAGCAGGAGATATTTGTTTCACAAAACGACAACAAAAGTCTGAGCGGCCGATTTGGAAGAAGATTATTTTCTGTTTGTGGTCAGTCTGAAGCTTTAGTCTAATACCACCTTTGGGCTTTTTCTAACTTTCTAGGTGTTGTGCCTGGGTGTAATACTGAGTTTGCACATATTCATGAGGACATACATCATAACCAGGTGCAGCTTTGACTGTGGTAGCAGCAGAGCCCTACATGTTGGCTTTACGTGCACCTCCAAAAGGTTGTAACTACCTGTTGAGACCACAAGCGCTGGGATTGGTTGGCTGTTTATCAACAAATTTCCGCTAGTTCGGACTACGCACTATATGCAAACTTGTTATTGGCTACTGACGTGATTATGGACGATAAGGACACTCCAAAAAAACCACAAGCAATGCTCTTTCAGTCGCCATTGTTCACTGAAACAGGAAGTGCTGGAAGCTTAAGGAGGAAAGAAACCAGACCCTCCCACACTAGTGCATCTGTGGGGGTACACCATTGTTTTGTTAGGCTCTGATATTGGTTATTTCCAGAGCCAGCTATAGATGCAGTTTTTTTCCAAACAGTCTGGGCTTTCCAGATGTATCATCACATCATAGAAATATCAGAACAATGTCACTCAGGACTTTAGGAACATAGTATTAGTAATAACGAAACATATCAGAAGATATTTTCCTTCTACAACAGGACAATGACCAAAACACACCACCACACTTCCTGCACTGCTTAATGGGCAGTCAGTCTCTGGATCTGAACCCTATCGAGCTTCCAGAGCCCATCAAGCCAAGCCATCTTGTAGGAATGTTCCAGGAAGCATTGGGTTAAATCTCGTCAGATTACCTCAGAGACTGAGCTAGCCTATAAAAGATTGCCTTTTTTGAAGAAAGACAAGTTTGATAAACCCATTCATCATTTTAAATAAAATAATTATTTCTAACTCCTGCTCATTTACTGTATGTTCTTTTCCAACCAAATTTTCATAGAATACAAGGAAATAACCTAAGTGATCTTATAAAGTCACATTTTTATTTTGAGAACTTATAAAGCATAAGGGAGGCTATAACATGGCCTGCCTGTAGGCTATATAACACAGGAGCACTCACACGTACTGTACTACTACTACAAGAAAAGCCATGTTCCATGCTGACACTGTCTACATGACCTTCAGTATTTTGTTCCAGTTGAAGAATCAGGAAAGGATTATGAAGTTGCAAGGTTAAATAACTACATTCAGTCATAAATTTAGCCAAGATTTTAAAAAACATAAACTACTGACACTTTAACCTTCCATCCATCCATTCCCCACAGCCTCTACAACCTTCTACTCATATATCATCCTCCATTCGCTGAAAGTATGCACATTTGCTGACATTTTAGATATATCAAAATATAATCATCAATTCTGGTATTACCAGGAATCCAGTTTAAGGAGCGGAGAAAGACCCCAAAGTCACCCCTCAAAGAATTAGGACATAAAACAGAAATTTGGCAACAATGCTGGCTTGACAAACCGTGGTGTTAGTCCAGCAGACAGACCCTAATATTAGGAAATATTACATAGATAATGTTATGTGGCAGACCTCCCCAAAAATGTGCTGACAAGTCTGACAAGGCTTGAAATTACCTTAACGCAGCGGGTGACCAAGACACATGGATTTTGCACAAGGAGAGTAAGATGAATGACCGTACTGTATGTGTGTGTGTACTCAAAAGTGAGTTCGTCAGCTAGCCACAATGCATCAGTACCGGGTGATTCTGCATGTTTCATGTCTTTGGTACATGACTGTGCAAACCACTCCTTGAATATGACACCCCTATTCTCCACCCACATCACAGCACCTTATGGTTTCCAATTTGTTTTAAAAAAAAGAGTGGTGTTTTTTAAAAGAATCTTCCATTACAGGTCCCAAAGGCTTCTGGGTAATACACATTGTAGCATGTGGAAAAGTTAATGTTCATGGATCCAGAAGAAGCAAGAGGTGTTACGTTGTTGTTATGTGCCTAAAATGTAGTAGTTGTTCAGAAAAAAAATAATACTTAGTAAATGCATTTCTATATATTTAAATGTCTGTAAATATAATTTGGTTCCTCAAATTAATAATTTGTATTATATAATAATATAATTTGAGCCCTACAATCCATTGTCATTAGACACGCATACATATCAGCAGTTTTCTGCTTTGACTATGAGCAAGCAGAGCCTCTGGTACTCCTCCTAGTGGTATGTAGTAGTATGTGTGAATCCCCCAACATTCTTTTTAAACATAAAATACTATCAAAAACAACCATGATATAATTGAAATGGGATTTAAAAGTTTTGCCTTCCCTATAATGTTTTGGGTTAAAAATACTGCAAATTTGCATTGGCTACTTTCACTGAAGGTACAAACTGAGTGGTGATAGTGTAAGCAGGTGATAAAATGTTACAATTATGGCTTCAAAAGGGAACTGAAGAAAAGAAGTGAGGTGAGGAGCAGTGATCTTTGAACAGAAACTGAACAGACAATGAATACAAGTGCTAGTGGCTACAAAAGTTAGATCCAACATAACTTGTGTGTATTAGAGTTGTGTAAAAGAGTCTGTGTCGGTTTTAGTGCTGCACCTTGTTTTGTTGCTATCACAAGAAAAGTCAACAATAAATAAATGTTTTTATTTCGAAAATAGGGCAGACCTACAGTGCTGTATTTTAAAATGTTATATGTCATAATGGTGAGAGGCCAAATCTTTTCACATGGTTGTAAAAATGAATACAAGCGGCCGAAATGAGTTTCCTTCGAAGGATGGCTGGGCGCTCCCTTAGAGATAGGGTGAGGAGCTCGGTCACTTGAGAGATGCTCGGAGTCGAGCCGCTGCTCCTTCACATTAAGAGGAGTCAGCTGAGGTGGCTCGGGCATTTGTTTCGGATGCCTCCTGGACGCCTCCCTGGGGAGGTGTTCCGGGCATGTCCCACCGGGAGGAGACCCCAGGGGGGACCCAGGACGCGGTGGAGAGACTATGTCTCTCGGCTGGCCTGGGAACACCTCGGGATTCCCCCAGAAGAGCGCAAAGAAGTGTCCGGTGAGAGGGAAGTCTGCTGCGTCCCTGCTTAGACTGCTGCCCCCGCATCCCGGCACTGGATAGGTGTTTGAAACTGGATGGATGGATGTAAAAACTTCGACAACCCCTCCCATAGGGAAATATTTTTTAAAAATGTTGCAAATGTCTGGACAATGATAAACTGATCAGGATTTGGTCACTGTGATCTCACTTGCAAGTTTGTTTATTTTTAAAAATTAATTTAAACCTTACCATTTTTAGACAATAGCAAGAGAAGAAGTAAGAAGGAGACAATTAAACCCTTTGGTACACTGTCCTATAATACAACAGGCTCCTCACTTGTTCTCTTCAGTCTTAGTCTGGTTGTCATCATCTAATACTTTTAAACCTGCACACACAATACTATATGTAGCTAGATTCTAGCTAGTGCAGAGAGAACTGGCTCTGTCACTTTAAGTAACACCACTTTGAAGTGGCCTAGGGCACAGGCTAGTTTCCCTCAACGCTAACACTTTAAAAGCAGAAATACGACAATCTGTTAAGCAATAATTAGCACAGTTTTCAGTATACGTTACAGCTTTATTTAAATGGGCCAATTGAAAGGCATGCAGGCTTTCAGAAACCAAAGAAGTTCTCTTTACTCCTTATATTATATCAGGCTAGATCAACATAATTGTAAAGTGCAGCTTGACTTGGTTCAGTGGAGCCATTTTATGCATATTTTTGTGATTCACTTTTATTTGTGTGTTGCTGCATCAGTTTGAATTTTCTCTATTGGGATAAACGAGGGTACATCTGTGATAAGGATTTGTGCATTTGTAGTTGTGTAAGCTCATGACTCAGGCCAGTTGCATGTGGTAGCAGTGGGCTGTGTGTGCGTGTGGAGGTCTGCAAATGAACGCAAATACAGTGTGTGTATGGAAAAGTCTGGTCATTCCCCACTCTCCGTCTCTCCAGGTGTTTTTTAGCTGAAAAAAACAGTATGCCAGTACTAAAATAGAACCATCTATGTTCTCCCAGAGGACAGAGAGAACATCACCAGGACATTTTGGAAATGTCTCAGCTTCAAATTTTGTCAGTTTTGTCAAATAACTGGCATTCACATTGTTGTTATATGAAGTTGCGCAACCTTAGAAAAATACTTACAGCAACATTGGCTCATGTTGGGAATTGTTCATTGGACTGTGCTTGAATGAGACATAATGCATTAACATCAGATTAGATTAGACAGCTTAACATGACCATATCCACCTGTGTGTGTCTCTCTACAGACATCTTCTCAGCAGATGTGTGTGGCCCTGATAAGGAACTGGATGTGGAAAGCTGTCAGTGTGTGTGTCGGCACAGGGACCAAGCGCACTGTGGCCCTAACCGACACCTGGACCGCAAAACCTGCCAATGCGTTTGCAGCTCGCCTCCAGCACCATCCTGCCCGCCGAACCACATCTTCGACAGGGAGACTTGCCAGTGCACCTGTAGCAAGACTTGCCCAAGGCACCAGCCGCTCAACAAGACAAAGTGTTCCTGTGAGTGTAACGAGACGCCAAATAAGTGTTTCCTAAAAGGAAGGAGGTTTCACCAAGCCACATGCAGGTAAGGAGTGGGCTTTTCCTGGCTAGCTAAGCTTAGCTTAATTTGTCTAGCAGCTGTAACTCATCTGGAAACAAAACTGTCTGATTTGTCTAGACTTGTAAGATCACTAATCTTCTGGTTGGTTAAACAAAGTATAGCCATGTCACGGCTAGCTGGCTAAGCTTAGCTTAGCTGGAGAGCATGACAAGGAAAAGGGGGCCCCAGCAACAAGCTTAGGGGCAGCGCAGTACAGAGGTATAGTCCGCCTTGAAGTTTGCAGCGGTTGTTAAATGGTCCAACAAGTCTGTGGAAGGTTTCCTGCTTCTGCGCAGTGACTCCTGGGATATGTTGGGCTATGAGGGATCCACCTGCTGCATGCTTTGTTGACATGTAAAAGAAGGTTAATTGGTCATATCTGAATGATCCTTCAAACAGGAGTCATAGAGACAAGGCTGTGACAGTCTACAAATGCATCCTATAAAGGATGGAACCCCTGGATTGGGTGTAGTGTTAGCTCAGCATCCTCCCTATTTGTTTGGGAGAAAAGTAAAGAACTTTGCTAGGATAACAGGCCCACCAAATTTCTTCCGGAAGCAATGAAACTTCAGGTTGTCACAAAAGAAGACATTCGAACAAGTATTGCTGGAATATTTGTTTGTTAGCAGTCAGTGTTTATGACCCCATGAGCGTAGGGATTGGGACATTGGGATTTGGCCTCTGTGGGAAAGAGTGAAGCCACTGCTAATCCCAAAGAATATTAAGGCTTTTTCACACTTTATTAACCCTGAAACTTTGGAGGAATGTATTTCCTTTGGACTTTGTACTTTGGAGGATTGATGAGTCAAAAACTATCAGACATGGAGGTTAGGGGGTTGATTTACCAAAACTTTGCCAAATATACATTTAATCCTTTTAAGCCACACGTGTTGGTATTGAATTTGAGCTAATTTGATTCCAGGGAAAAATTCCACAGGTAAAGTTTCAGTGTTTAACTAGTTGCATCATCTTAAAGCACAGGCCACCAGGACAACAACAGCATTCTGGCAGCAGTAGGTGGTTTCTGCGGTAAACCCAGGGTGTAATACAAGACCCCACTGTGCTAATGACTTCTCTTAGCTGTCACTTAACAATTTCCTCTCCTTGAACAGAAGGAAACACACACACACATGCTCACAAACATCAATCCATCCCGTCCAGTCTTTACCCTTTGTGACCCCCGCTTTAGAGTGATTTATGAGTAGAACGTAACGGTAGGAATCTAGTGTCTGGAAGTTGGCACTTGAGTGAGTATGTGACCATGTTTGAAAGAGAGAGTGTGTGAGTCCACGTGAACTCTGCTATATATTTCAGCACCGCTTCACTTTAAGTAACCACAACAAAATATTCCGTCAATCACTACATGATACCCTGTGAAGGCATGCGTCATTGTTGGAGTTGATTAAGTAGAGGTAGTTTTAGGAAGTCTTTTGATTTCCATGGGGACCATGCTGGAGTATTCATCTGTACTGGAAGATGTGGAAGCTGCGATAGACAAGGTGAAGACTAATGTTACAATGTCTTAAGGTGTTTTCCAGACAGTACAAGAAATTACACTTATTTAATTCATTTTCCTGGCTTGTAGTGACACAGTACTATCTGGGATGTACATTTATGTTACAATAATTCGATCAGCAAGTCACTTATCTGAAGTGACATACAAAATGAAACTGGACCTTCCATATAAAGGCAAGAAATAAATAGGTTTAAGTTAGTCAAAGTGATGTGGAAGGAGAGAGTCCTATAGAAGGCTGCTTCCACTGTCACTGATCTACAAAAAGAAATTAGTCTGCTTCTGTGTAGGGGTGGTAGTACCAGACATTGTTCCACCACACAAGCTGGTGTAGTTTAGAAGGCTCATTTGGAGGGTGTTACAGTAGTTGAGGGTTAGAGTTCAACCATTATGTCTACATAGGTTGGACTAAACCCTCTGTAATTTTGTTTCCCTTAATTAGAATGAAATACAAACTTGGCAGACATAATGTCCACAAGCTTAGCTACAGATTGAGATAGCTAGATTGCTTCATCTACATCATTTGTAAGGAGATATGCATTGTAAAATGTAAATTTTCAACAGACGAGAATTTTTTTTTTCATTTCTGCTTAGTGTCATCTTAATTTACAAAGAGCCAGAGGCATACAAATTAATACTTACACATCTGAGCAGATGTGTCAGAGCAGTGTTCCCTTTATTATGACACCAAAAGTATTCAAATACACCTTGTGGTTGCTGAGATATACACTATTCATTTTGGGCATGCCATTTTCAAGCTGATGCCTTAAAAAAGAGGCTTGGGGTAGAAAGGGTGATTAATATCATTCATATCAAGAGCTGGATAGTCACCAGGATTCAGGAAAACCTGAATCCCCCAGTTTCATCAATTCAATCCCCTGAATTGATGAAGAGGACTGATGATCTGCAAAATGCCTTCAAGGAACACAGACAAGTCCAGCTGCCTCTTGTCTATTGGCTCCCTGCTACAGCATGAGCTGGGTAATACAGTGTTAGTGTTGAAGAACATTACATTACTTATCACAATTTCTTTTTGTTAGTTAGTTAGTTAGTTTTGTAGCAGCTGGCATCCAAAGTGCCTTTTTGTCAAAGTGAATTGTATTATTATTATTATTATTATTATTTATTTTATATTGTAATTGTGTCAGTCAGACAGTCTGTCTGTGTGGTCCAAAATAGTAAATGGAATGATATAATAATAACTTAGATCTACGTTGGTCGGTCACATGATCCACGACATGCCCTCTCTCTTTGTGTTTCAGTCACTTCATGTGAACTGCTTGTGTGTGCTGATCAACACAAGCAGACACATCAGCACAGATTCATGGTGAACTAAGTTACCTGTTGTGCAGCTTTTTTGGAGGCTTTGAGTAATCTGTTTCTAATCTGTTTAATCTGATCTGTTCTGTGAAGTTTCCAAAATCTGACAGTCCAGCTGATGGCCTCATTGGGAATACAGTGAAACAGAAATGTGGTTTTTGTGGTTAGGCCTATAGTCATGGTGGCACAGAGGTAGAAAGTAACAGATGTAAACCTGTTTTGTTATAATAATCTTGGTTGACGGAACTGTTCTTGTCAGTTTGTTTTGTGTTTGTCATCATAAAATATACGTAAGTATTATACGTCCTAAATGGTGTTTCAAATTCATGCTCCGTGTGCCCTATTTTCACTTTGAGCACCTGCCCGTCCAAAGGTCTCTGCACGTCCCTGCTACCAGACAGCAGCAATGAAAACAGTCTGTGGCTGTCCCTGATGATTTTCTGAGCTTTCTTGAGGCAACGTGAGTTGAAGATGGTTTGCAGGGAGGGAGGGGAGGTGGCAGCCGGTGATGCGCTCTGCTGTCTTCACCACTAATCCAAGCTACTTGTGGTCTGCAGCAGAGCAACTGCTGTACCAGGTGGTGATGGAGCCAGCCAGGGCACTCTCTATGATGCCCCTGTAGAATGTGTAGAATGAGGTCCTCACTGATGTGCACACCTAGTCAACCACCTAGTCAACCAGAAAAGTGACACAGAGGCTTAGAGACTCAAACTGTGTTTTTTATCCACTTTTGTCACAAATAGCAAAATCTCTACATACCTATAGTTAACCTGCACTCACAGCTAAATCCTTTTTTTTTGTTTTTTGCAGTTGTCTCAGGCCCCCCTGTGATGTAAGAAGGCGAAGATGTGAACCAGGGTTCTTCTTCAGTGAGGAGGTGTGTCGCTGTGTTCCTTCCCACTGGAGGAGGTTGGACTAAACTCCACCTAAGCTCATGAAATGCTAACAAAAATGCTAACGAACAGATTACAGTCATCTCCCACATCCCCGTAGACCTGCTGGTCATGAGTATCCCCGTCAGCTGTGGTGGCAGCTAAGTGTGTGGACCCTGATGAACATGGGGAAACTTGGAGTGCAGATATGGGAAACTGATGATTTGAAGGTGAGAAATGCACTGATTCCACTGTGAGGAGGCCTAAATAAGAGCTGAAAGAAAGAGAGTCAACACTCGACACTTGTTTTAAAATATTGTCAAAATAATTTGTTTTAAAATATTTGGAGTTTTTTTTTAAATAAATATGTCTCAGTATTTTTATGTCAGATATTGATTATATAATTTATTAAATGTTATTTTTCAGTCTGTCTATTGCAATTTCAGTATTTTTCAAGAAAATACACTGTGATAAATATTTTTGTATCGTGTAAAGTATATGTGTAAAATAAAGTATACCTGATGTTGGACATTTAATTTTGATGTTATCAAGAACATTTTTGTGGATGTTGTACCAAGTTACCAAACAATCTTATTTAGAATGAAAAATGCTGAGGTTCAATGTTAAGTAATAGACTGTATATTTTTTAACTTAACTTTTTAACTTTCTTAGGATTCAGACTTTTAATTCAGATTTTTTATTTTTTTATTTTTTTCATAATTCAGACATTTTTTTTCTCAGCACTCAACGTTTTTCCTCAAAATTTGGATTTGTTTTGTTGTTTTGTTTTATTTTGTTATTTTTTTAATTCAGAAGTCTGACTTTAAATATAGAATTGTTTTTTTTTTTCAAGAAACTAATGTTATGACCGGGCCAAAGAGAAAAACAACTCACATTTCATGCCAAGAGAACAAAAAATGTTAACAAACTATGAATACAGTTAGCTAAGCTAATAACATATAAACATGTGGGGATTAACCCAGAGGTTATAGCTGTAATTTGCAGTTAAAATGTTGTACCTTTACCTGCAATGGCCACAAAAAGATTTCCAAACACATAAACACACAAATAATTGTTTAAACAATCAGAAAAATGTACACATTCAGCAAGTTCTGGACAATTGAATCAAGACCTGTGACATCCTCCTAAATACACATTATCGGAAAGCTAACAGTATAATTCTGCACTTCCTTTCTGGACATTCCCTAGCAATGACTTGTCCAGCCCCGGGCGCCACAGAATACTAATGTGAATGCAACAATATGAAAACATACATCAACGTTTAAATTGAACTAAGATGTTTCATATTTCCCTTTTTACTCAGCATGATAAAGCACCCAAGATAATGGTTCTAAATTAAACTTAGTTTTAGCATCTTTAAGATAATTGTTTTGATGTTAAGGACTGCTGAGGCTATATGTTCAAATTGTATGACACCACACTGAGCCTGATCCAAAGAGCACACTGACAAAGTTAGGAGCCAGGTAAAGAGGTTGTTGAGCAAAAGAAGTTTTATTTATTTTTATTTATTTATAAAATCAATTTAAAAGTTGTTGTGTTTTCATATTGTTGCATTCACATTAGTATTCTGTGGCGCGCGAGGCTGGACAAGTCATTGCTAGTGACTGATCTCTTTCTTAGTGGTTGGTTGAGATTAAAAGAGCTAACAGAATGTATATTAAATTGAGTGACGAGCCATTTATAATAAAAAAGTATAGTGTTAATCTATATACTGTATATGTTTTGTTTTTAAATGACAGATACTTTAGATATAATACTTTAGACTTTATTGACACCTGAGGGGAAATTCAAGGGGAAAAAAGTTTCTGTTTTTGTTTCCCCTAGCCTCTCCTTTATATGCACATTAGCATTAGCTGGCCTGAAAGGTGACAGAGGTTCAACAAACAGCATTCTTCATCTGGAGTGAATTAAAAAGTATATCAACCTCTGGAACTGCAAATCCTGAATGAATGGCATGCTGGACCGATCTGTCTCAGAGGGCAGTCCCTCACTCAGTGTGTGGGGGTGTGCACGCATAGCATGAATCCAGAACAGACACAGACAGAGAAGAGAAAATCTCATCTTTCTTTTATCTCCATTTCTGATGGACAGTCATTATAAAGAAGTACTATATGGCCTGTGTGTTTGTGTGTGTGTGTGTGTGTTTTACCTCCTTGAGAGTGAAACACAATCTCTACATACACCATCAAAATAAACCATGTTCTGAGTGATCAAACACACACACACACATTTACCCTTTCCCATCACTTTCAAAGTGAGAGGGAAATGATTGGCTCAAAGTGACTCCAAGTTATTTTTTCTGAAAGAAATGCCAATTTGATTTAAATTGAATTACAGAGAAGCTTCAAATGTCAGAACATCACAACATTTGTTCAAAGTAAGGCGAAGAGATTTATTATACCGCAGGGTTATATAAAGTTTGTCGTCCAATAGCAGTAACACTGTTCGTCTGCAGCCAAACACAAAGAGCTGGGAAATCCAGACTTTAAAAAGTATTGCATAAGCCCCAACGAACCTGTAATTAATGACAAAGAAATACATTTAATAATGTTTTATATCTGATGAATGTGGCTGGGATCCATCTACATGTAGTTTTATTAAACCTAGACATACAGTATGTCCAATACAAAATATACAGAATGTATACTATACTCCTAATAGGTATGTTCATACATATCTCCATGGGCAGAGCAAATAAAGCAGCCATCAAACTCATCAAATGGATTAATCAATGTGATATAAGATGGATGTATGATATTATACAGCATCATAAATATAACGAATGTGCTTTGTGTTAAAGGTAAGGTAGGAGATTTCATTCTGATGCACTTTTTGTTAAATTAGTGTAACTTCTCTTTACAATCCGATAGAAACCAATTAGTTCGGCAGTTTCACATTAAAACGAAGAATATGAATCAGTGGAATCTGTGGAAGCTATAAAACACTAAAAACATCAGCCAATCCTCCGGGTGGACCCTGCACGGAGTATTGGCTGGTCTGCGCGCACCAGAGAGGTACGTGCATGATGGCCGAAGTCACAGACTGGTTGGGAGGCGTGGCTTCGGGGTGAGCTTCGAGAGAAAGGGGCGTGTGTTTACTTTCAAATCTGGCTGACTCTCACTGAGTTTTAAAAATCTCCTTCCCTACCTTTAAGATAAAAAATATATAATCTCCATTTATATAATATGTACCCACATCCATTAGACACACTGGCTGATTTCATCCATCACGTGCTCTGGCTCCACAGACCTGCTTGTCCATCAGAGACTATGATTAATTGATTTAATGAGGCAGCAACTCACTACTACTGATGAAACCTTGCCAAGTTCCTTGTCTGAGTTTGTAGGACTCAAAGCCAAAGAAAATACTTATAGCAGGAAATATGTCTCAGGAGTTTAGTCTTCAGTGACTGCTGTCCCATTGCAAATACTAGAAGATGGCTCCAAAACAAAAGGGTTAGAACTATTGGCAAAGAAAGAGAAGCTGATTGGCACCATGACATGTGTTGCTGAATGCATGAGAATATCAGAACGTTATGCAAGGCTGTATAACATGCATATTAAAAGTTTATATATAGCGTATATATAGACATCAACTGGAAAAAGTTAATTCAACAAATTCTGCTATATCAAATAGATTGTTTTAGCTATGCCTTTCTAAACAAACAAACAAAAAACATACAAATTAAATAAAGAAAAACAAATATAGCCCCAAATGGGCCCCTTGAACAGCGGTGGTTATTCTGTTTCTCTCCTGACAGTTCTCCTCCACCTCCAGCTCATCGACACTTTGCATTTGGAGCATGGGTTACATCCTCTGTGCATTCATGGACCGTGCTTGCAGCTGAAACTCAGATCTCACCTGACAGCAAGAAATTTGATTGGCCGATAGGGCTCTAATTCCAGACTGTAATATTGCACATGTGTCACATCTATGATAGAATTCCTTTTAGTCAGACCAGTGTTTTTTGTTTTTTACCTTGACTTGACATGTTTCAACTACTTCCTGCAGTCTTCCTCAGAAGTCACATGATGTTACGTGACAGCAGCAGCAGTCTGGTCTCCTCAGGACAGTGTTATCAATGGCTTCCCACACCTGGGACACAGCGCTGAGGAAGCCGGACTACAGGTGGCGCTGTTCCCCCACTACCTGGAGTAGTGGGAGAATGGCGCCACAACCTGCATAAGATCAGCTGGCAGACTAAAAGGAATTCTATCATAGGTCATAAATAGGTGAAGACCAAATGAACCTTGTCGAAATACATGTGTCACATGCTCAATGCATGAGACATAAGAGCCCTGTGTCACACATAGATATACTCCACAAGAGTTCCACACACACACAGGACAGACTGTGTCTGTGTGGTTTTGAGTCACCTGTGTCCAACCAGCCAATCACAGACTGTGTATTTATATCACCTCTGCCCATTACTCTTTGCCAGATTGTCTTAGCAATCCAGGGTTTTGTTTTGCCTGTTCTCGTGAATGACTGAGCTAGCCTTTTGTTCGTGTTTGGACTGTGTTTTGGATTTTGCTTATGCCTACTCCTTGCTGGTTGTGATTGCCTCGTGACTGTATACCTCCTTGTTCTAATAAGGTCTTGGATTCTGGACCATATTTGGTGTTTTGTAATTCCTACTGTCACTCTCTGGTCTCTGGTCATCACAAAGACCGGAGAAAACCAGACTGCCTGAATGGTGGCATTTGCGAGAATAAGTGAAGCCCTATGGAGCTGTAACTCAAACATGTGAAGTTCATGGAGTTATGATTTTTAAAATATAGAAAAATACCATTCTATAATGAACTGCAACTAGTTTTGGTACACTGGGATGAAGTAGTTTCTGCCGATACTGAGTCCCGAATCTGATACTTTCAAGATTCTCTATAAATGCGGCAAATAGCACGTCACTGGTTGCAGCAAAACCTGTGTGTGTGTTATGTGGGGTGTAGTTCTTAATAGGACCCAAGCGCAGACAAAATAATGTTCAACAAAAGGGGAGCTTTATTTAAAGCCAACACAAAAACCAGTCCAGAGGAGCAGGTAAACGAAAGGAGGGCTACTGGGAACAGTGCCAAACAAAAGGTAAAAAGTACAAAATAAACACAAAAGGATAAACCAAACCAAACCTGAGGATGATCGGGGAAACATGAGGAAACACGGAGGAAGAAGAAGGACGAAGAGGTGAATCACGAGGGAGTACACACGGGGGTGCACATGAGGAATCACAAGGGAGTACACACGGGGGTGCACACGGGGAATCACAAGGGAAGAACTGACAAAGACAAAGGGAAGGCACAGGGCTTAAAAAGAGGAGAGACGACACAGGTGAACACAATTAGGGAGGAGCTGATAATCAGGGAGGAGGCTAGAGGAGGAGAGAGGGAAGGACTGAGGAGCAGAGAACAGGAGGGAGGAGGAACAGAAGGAGAGAGGGAAGGACTGAGGAGGAGCAGAGAAAGAGGAGGGAGGAAGAGAAGGAGAGAGGGAAGGACTGAGGAGGAGCAGAGAAAGAGGACAAACACTGAAAACTAAATAACAAAATAAACAATATAATAAAAGACAAGGAGCCAAGACCCTGGCTCATGACAGTACCCCCCCCTCAAGGGACGGCTCCCAGACGTCCCTGAAGGAAAAATACAACAAGAGTCCAAAACTGAGCCGGGAGGGTGGGGGGAGGTCCGGAGGAGGGACCAAAACAAAATTACAAGGCCAGAGTTCAACACAAGGTGACCCAATGGGCAAAAGTTCGGGAAGAAGACAAAGTTCATAAATGGCCAGGGGGCCAAAACAGAGTCAAACTGGCCAGAGGGCCCAAACAGAGTCAAAAATGGCCAGGGGGCAAAAACAGAGTCCAAAAAATGGCCAGGGGGCCAAAACAGTCAGGGGTTTGGGACCTTCTGGGTCCTGGCAGCTGCCCAACAGAGGCAAGGAAAAGGGCAAAAGGGTCCGGTCGGAAGCCCAGCATGGACAGGGGTGAGGACCCTCCGGGGTCCGGGTGGCAGCACAGCAGGGACATGGCTGAGGGCTCTCTGGGGTCCGGGCAGAAGACCACCAGCGATGGAGACGCGGACCCTCCAGGGTCCGGGCGGAAGACCACCAGCGATGGAGACGCGGACCCTCCAGGGTCCGGGCGGAAGACCACCAGCGATGGAGACGCGGACCCTCCAGGGTCCGGGCGGAAGACCACCAGCAAGGACGAGACGACAAACCCTCCTGGGTCCGGGCTGAAGACCAGCGAGGACGAGACGACAAACCCTCCTGGGTCCGGGCTGAAGACCAGTGGAGACGATGAGGCTGACCCACCAGGGTCAGGGCAGAAGGTCGGCGGAGACGAGGCTGCGGACCCTCCAGGGTCCGGGCAGAAGGTCGGCGGAGACGATGAGTCTGACCCACCAGGTTCAAGGCAGACAGTCAGCAGAGATGAGGAGGCTGACCCACCAGACGAGGAGGCTAACCCTCCAGGGTCAGGGCAGAAGGTCAGCGGAGACGGTGAGGCTGACCCACCAGGGTCAGGGCAGAACACCAGCGAAGACGAGGCAGCGGACCCTCCAGGGTCCGGGCAGAACACCAGCGAAGTCGAGGCGGCGGACCCTCCAGGGTCCGGGCAGAACACCAGCGAAGACGAGACCGCGGACCCTCCAGGGTCCGGGCAGAACACCAGCGAAGACGAGGCCGCGGACCCTCCAGGGCCCGGGCAGAACACCAGCGCCGAAGACGAGGCCGCGGGCCCTCCAGGGTCCGGGCAGAACACCAGCGCCGAAGACGAGGCAGCGGACCCTCCAGGGTCCGGGCAGGAAGCCAGAGCCGAAGACGAAGCAGAAGACCCTCCAGGGTCCCGACAGGAAGCCAGAGCCGAAGACGAGGCAGAAGACCCTCCAGGGTCCCGACAGGAAGCCAGAGCCGAAGACGAAGCAGAAGACCCTCCAGGGTCCCGACAGGAAGCCCGAGCCGAAGACGAAGCAGAAGACCCTCCAGGGTCCCGACAGGAAGCCAGAGCCGAAGACGAAGCAGAAGACCCTCCAGGGTCCCGACAGGAAGCCAGAGACGAAGACGAAGCAGGGGGCCCTCCAGGGTCCCGACAGGAAACCAGAGACGAAGACGAAGCAGAAGACCCTCCAGGGTCCGGACAGGAAGCCAGAACCGAAGACGAGGCAGGGGACCCTCCGGGGTCCGGACAGGAAGCCAAGGCAGGGGACCCTCCGGGGTCCGGACAGGAAGCCAAGGCAGGGGACCCTCCAGGGTCCCGACAGGAAACTAGAGCAGGGGACCCTCCAGGGTCAGGGCTGGAAGCCAGAGTTGGGGGTTCCCCAGTGACTGGACCAGTCGCTGGGGCTGAGAGTCCTTCTGGGTCAGGACGTGGACCCAGATCTGATGACCCTCCAGGGTCAAGGCTGGATGCACCCCCAGCATCCAGACAGGTGACCTCCAGTGTCTCTGCCACCCCTGTGTTGGTAGGAAGTCCTCTGCGGGGGGCACTGGAGGTCTCTGTGGCAGGTGGCGTCGTCTGGAGCCCGCCCTCTGGCCGAGACAGGGGAAGCGACGCCGTCTGGAGCCCGCCCTCTGGCCGAGACGGGGGAAGCGACGCCGTCTGGAGCCCGCCCTCTGGCCGAGACGGGGGAAGCGACGCCGTCTGGAGCCCGCCCCCCTCTGGCCGCGACGGGGGAAGCGACGCCGTCTGGAGCCCGCCCTCTGGCCGAGACGGGGGAAGCGACACCGTCTGGAGCCCGCCCTCTGGCCGAGACGGGCGGAGCGACGTCGTCTGGAGCACTCCCTCTGACAGAGCGGGGAGGAGCGAGGGGAGGAGCGGCGCCGTCTGGAATCCGCCCTCCGACGGAGCGGGGAGGAGCGACGTCGTCTGGAGTCCGCCCTCTGACGGAGCGGGGAGGAGCGACGTCGTCTGGAGTCCGCCCTCTGACGGAGCGGGGAGGAGCGTCGTCGTCTGGAGTCCGCCCTCTGACGGAGCGGGGAGGAGCTCTGACGGAGCGGGAAGGAGCGACGTTGTCTGGAGTCCGCCCTCTGACGGAGGGGGAAGACCTGCCCCCCTGGATTGAACGGAGCCATCGGCCGGAGTGGGCTTGCTGAGGAGGAGGAGAGCTGGCAGAGGCGATCCACCAGCTGGGTCAGGCAGGGGGTGAGCAGCTGGAGGGGTAGATCCAGCACGTCGTCGGCGTTGACGATGCCGGCGTAGCACCCACTCCTCTGAAGATCCCCCTACTCGTCTGAGGACAGAGGCGGTGAAACCAGCTGGCCATGCCGGTTCGTCCCCAGGTCCAAATAAGATGGATTTGAATACAGGTAATTGCCACGGCATAACCTCTAGATATTCATCAATGAGGGTGATGACGAACCGTTTGCGCTCCTCCACCGTATCCAGAAGACTTAACAAGTCCCGTCTAAACTGACGAGATTTGCTGCCTGGGAGGGGCTGGTAAAGTGTCAAAAGAAACCAGGAGAGACAAAACATGCTGCCTGTCGTTCTCAAACCCCTCCCAGGCACTAATGTAGGCTGCTGGGTCCATCATGGTCAGTTCTTCTGTTATGTGGGGTGTAGTTCTTAATAGGACCCAAGCGCAGACAAAATAATGTTCAACAAAAGGGGAGCTTTATTTAAAGCCAACACAAAAACCAGTCCAGAGGAGCAGGTAAACGAAAGGAGGGCTACTGGGAACAGTGCCAAACAAAAGGTAAAAAGTACAAAATAAACACAAAAGGATAAACCAAACCAAACCTGAGGATGATCGGGGAAACATGAGGAAACACGGAGGAAGAAGAAGGACGAAGAGGTGAATCACGAGGGAGTACACACGGGGGTGCACACGGGGAATCACAAGGGAAGAACTGACAAAGACAAAGGGAAGGCACAGGGCTTAAAAAGAGGAGAGACGACACAGGTGAACACAATTAGGGAGGAGCTGATAATCAGGGAGGAGGCTAGAGGAGGAGAGAGGGAAGGACTGAGGAGCAGAGAACAGGAGGGAGGAGGAACAGAAGGAGAGAGGGAAGGACTGAGGAGGAGCAGAGAAAGAGGAGGGAGGAAGAGAAGGAGAGAGGGAAGGACTGAGGAGGAGCAGAGAAAGAGGACAAACACTGAAAACTAAATAACAAAATAAACAATATAATAAAAGACAAGGAGCCAAGACCCTGGCTCATGACAGTGTGTGTGTCCAGAGCGCCACGCTAGGTGATTTCAGACACGCAGCAGCTCATCGAGACCTCGACCCCAAGACCTCTCGCACCAAAACTGTCATACCCCTACACTACAGGACACAGAGCCACCCTGCACAGAAGGCGTTAACTTTGAGAGCTCTAATAAATATATATTCGAGTCCTGATTGGGAGGCAACATCTGATGCCGATCGAGTCTGAAATCACGTAATCGGTCGGGACATCCCTAATCGTAATCTTAATGGGAATCTGCATGTGATTCTGGCCCCACATTTTGATCTAGGTCTAGGCTAGCAGCAGCTAAGAAGCAGCCTCTGGGTTTAGAGAAACAAGCCTATATGTGGAAGTGTCAAAAACTGCAGTCTCCCCTATGCCCTCTAGAGACTGGCTCCAAAAATGAGTCAAACTTGCCACCACGATGTAAGGAATGCACAATATTTACTGTCACACCCTGGAAACCCGATTTAATGAGTTTTCAGTGGTAGACAATTGTGGACTAATAAATATATAATGAACTATGTATGTACTATGTATTATAGTGATGCTAGCGTTATTAGGGATGCATCATTCCTGATTCCTTCCTCCTACATTTTTGTGCACCATTTTTGTTTTTGTTTCAGTTTCCTGGAAGTAAAGGTGGGACAGCTGTAAGAAACACTTTTAAACATAAATGTAAAGCCCCTTTCCAATAACAGGGAAGGAAGCTAACAGAGCTGCTGCCAGGTCTGCAGATGAGAAGATAAGATGTTGGCACACAGTGTGTGTGTGTGTGTGTGTGGGATTGTATGGGAGGGAGAAGAGGAGAAAGCTCGATGGCACAGAAAGCAGTTCACACCATATATTACAGTAAAATCCAGTATTAACAATCCCACTCCCTTCCTGCCATTCAAAGCCTTTTTGACTTATGACCTCTGTGTCTCTGTGTGTGTGCAAGGGAGAGAGTGTGCAAGAGGGAAAGAGAGAGGGTGCAACTCGACACCAGAACACAAATTGGGGTGTATTATCTACTTAGGAAAAACTACCCTTCTACAAATCAGCAGCTTGTTGGATTCAAATACACTAAATTGTGTATTTGAAGTGTTTCCACTTTGTAAATACATATATATATATTATACATATATAAATATATATATTCAGCTGACAGAAATCAACCGTACTGAACATTTTTTGGCAGACAGAAGGCTTTGTGAAACTTCCATGAGTCAGACATTGGCAGTGAAATCGGATTAGACAGCCACTTAAGTCATTGTGCAGTGTAGATGACGACATTAGCTGCTCAGTCTATTTTTGGGGTGGTCTGATTTGCTAAGACATGATCAGTCTGACAGAAAATGTCTTTGGTGATCACAAATGGACACCTTAAATTACAAGTATGAATGCACACAAGACACATTGAGGACATTGTCCATAAAAATATACTATGCTAAAAC